>NC_056445.1:22995348-23052848 GCF_018296145.1 Oncorhynchus tshawytscha
TCTCTCCAGTGATCAATAAGAGGATAACTGGTGGGGCCATGCAGCTCTCCTTCAGTCACATTACCCTGGACTACTACCCCTCCCACAGAGCAGGTAGACACCACCACAACCTCTACACAACCACCCTACAACATTACTACCCTTCCCACCGAGCAGGTAGACACCACCACAACCTCTACACAACTACCCTCCAACATTACTACCCCTCCCACAGAGCAGGTGGACACCACCACATCCTTTAATTAAACAACCACCCTCCAACATTACTACCTCTCCCACAGAGCAGGTAGACACCACCACATCCTTTAATTAAACAACATTACTACCTCCCACAGAGCAGGTAGACACCAACATCTACCCTCCAACATTACTACCCCTCCCACAGAGCAGGTAGACACCACCACATCCTCTACACAACCACCCTCCAACATTACACCCCTCCCCAGGTAGACACCACCACATCCTCTACACAACCACCCTCCAACATTACTACCCCTCCCACAGAGCAGGTAGACACCACCACATCCTCTACACAACCACCCTCCAACATTACTACCCCTCCCACAGAGCAGGTGAACACCACCACATCCTCTACACAACCACCCTCCAACATTACTACCCCTCCCAAAAAGGAGCAGGTAGACACCACCACATCCTCTACACAACCACCCTCCAACATTACTACCCCTCCCACAGAGCAGGTAGACACCACCACATCCTCTACACAACCACCCTCCAACATTACTACCCCTCCCACAGAGCAGGTGAACACCACCACAACCTCTATACAACCTCCCTCCAACTGCCACACAGCTGATGGGAGTAATAGTGATCTTTCTGATCTCTCAACACCACAAAACGTGTCTTTCTCTGTCTGTATACCATCTCTATTAGTGACAAGAGTAGGTACTTAGACGACGGTTTCTCCCTCATCTTTTGCTTTCTGTCCTCTCCCCCATTCATCTCTCTGTCTCCAGGTGAGAGTTGTCTCCACTGGATGCAGTACAGTGAGGCCACTAAGGCCAGGGAGGGCTGGGCCAGGAGTCTGCTGGAGGAGTTCAAGTCTAACGTGGAGATGTTGAAGACCGCCAAGAGAGACCGGGAGGGCCCGGCCAATTCTCACACCTCACCACAGCACGGTAAACAAAAGAGCAGCACAGGCACGCACACACACAGAGTACGGTAAACACTCACACAGACACTCCTCCACTCAATGTGATTGAAACATAGTAATCCAATAAAGGTGTGTGTTAGAGCACATGTTGAATAAGAAGTGAATCAGGACAACTATAAGAATCTGTCCCAGCAGCCCATGAAGAGTGATGTTGGTTAGACAGCTGACATTCAACTGAACTAGAATACACTTGGTGTCATCTAGTGGGTAATTTTTAGATTGGAATTAAGTGAAGTGTTGGTTTCCCTAGCATCACACTGCCTAGTCACTCTGAGTTCTGTCCTCTCCAGTGTCCAGGTATCCCTCCAGTGTCTCCAGCGTTAGGGACAGTGTGTATGGTCCCGTAGGGCAGGACGAGACAGGAAGAGGAAGAATAGTGGTGGTTAGGGGGCCAGACGACCTACCCCCGGGGTGGGTGCGGGCACGAGCCATGGTACGGGCGAGGGGACGGGGGCGGGCACAGTGCTGCTTCTCATGCCTAGAGCCAGGTACCCCCCTAACCGATGGTGTGCGCACGCGGTGTGCGGTGATACACACCTTTTGAGACGACGTCAGAGTGTGGCAGGTGGTCTGACTGGGTCTCTTTTTCTTTCCCTGTTTCTCTCCCCACTCTGTCTCCTTATTCTCCCTACCATCCTCCCCCCCCCTCTCTTTACCTCTCCTTTCTAGGTAAGATCAGTACTAGTTCTACCAGTATCCTCAGTTCTCCCCAGACCCCCAGGACGCAGCTCCTGTCCAGCTCCATTGTCCTCAGGATAGCTGACTTCAGCATCTACCAGGTCAGCACCCACACAGTTGACATGCTTATCTGATCCACCCACTTGTCGTACTGACCTCATCCCGTATGTGTGTATCAGGTGTCCACAGCAGACCAGCGTCGCTCCAGCCCTAAGGCCATGATCTCCTGTAATAAGAAGTCCCTGTACCTCCCTCCTGAGATGCCTGCCATCCACGTCGAGTTCACCGAATACTACTTCCCTGACGGAAAAGACTACCCCAGTAAGATTGGTTCCTACTCTCATTCAGTTCCTAGTTTTTGGTTCCTAGACCCTCATCCTACAGGGTATACAGGTTTTACTCCAGCCTAGCGCTAACTCACCTGATTGAACTGTTTGAAGTCTTGACTTGATGTTTATGTGAATCGGGTGTGTTAGTGCTGAGGGAAAGGTGAATGCATTAGTGCGTCACCTCTCTTCTCTTCCCCCTCCACTCATTTCTAGTTTCCATCCTCTCCTCTTCCCCACCTCCTGCAGTCCCTTGGCGCCCTGTGTTTATTATATCATCTTCTCTTCCCAGCCTCCTGCAGTCCCTTGCATTGATTATTATATAATCTTCTCTTCCCCGCCTCCTGCAGTCCCTTGGCGCCCTGTGTTTATTATATCATCTTCTCTTCCCAGCCTCCTGCAGTCCCTTGGCGCCCTGTGTTTATTATATCATCTTCTCTTCCCAGCCTCCTGCAGTCCCTTGGCGCCCTGTGTTTATTATATCATCTTCTCTTCCCCGCCTCCTGCAGTCCCTTGGCGCCTTGTGTTTATTATATCATCTTCTCTTCCCTGCCTCCTGCAGTCCCTTGGCGCCCTGTGTTTATTATATCATCTTCTTCTCCTCCTGCAGTCCCTTGGCGCCCTGTGTTTATTATATCATCTTCCCCTCCTCCTGCAGTCCCTTGGCGCCCTGTGTTTATTATATCATCTTCTCCTCCTCCTGCAGTCCCTTGGCGCCCTGTGTTTATTATATCATCTTCTCCTCCTCCTGCAGTCCCTTGGCGCCCTGTGTTTATTATATCATCTTCCCCTCCTCCTGCAGTCCCTTGCATTGATTATTATACACTGCTCAAATAGAACACTTAAACAACACAATGTAACTCCAAGTCAATCACACTTCTGTGAAATCAAACTGTCCACTTAGGAAGCAACACTGATTGACAAATTTCACATGCTGTTGTGCAAATGGAATAGACAACAGGTGGAAATTATAGGCAATTAGCAAGACACCCCCAATAAAGGAGTGGTTCTGCAGGTGGGGACCACATACCACTTCTCAGTTCCAATGCTTCCTGGCTGATGTTTTGGTCACTTTTGAATGCTGGCGGTGCTTTCACTCTAGTGGTAGCATGAGACGGAGTCTACAATCCACACAAGTGGCTCAGGTAGTGCAGCTCATCCAGGATGGCACATCAATGCGAGCTGTGGCAAGAAGTTTTGCTGTGTCTGTCAGCGTAGTGTCCAGAGCATGGAGGAGCTACCAGGAGACAGGTCAGTACATCAGGAGACGTGGAGGAGGCCGTAGGAGGGCAACAACCCAGCAGCAGGACCGCTACCTCTGCCTTTGTGCAAGGAGGAGTACTGCCAGAGCCCTGCAAAATGACCTCCAGCAGGCCACAAATGTGCATGTGTCTGCTCAAACGGTCAGAAACAGACTCCATGAGGGTGGTATGAGGGCCCGACATCCACAGGTGGGGGTTTTGCTTACAGCCCAACACCGTGCAGGACGTTTGGCATTTGCCAGAGAACACCAAGATTGGCAAATTCGCCACTGGTGCCCTGTGCTCTTCACAGATGAAAGCAGGTTCACACTGAGCAGACGTGACAGAGTCTGGAGACGCCGTGGAGAATGTTCTGCTGCCTGCAACATCCTCCAGCATGACCGGTTTGGCGGTGGGTCAGTCATGGTGTGGGGTGGCATTTCTTTGGGGGGCCGCACAGCCCTCCATGTGCTCGCCAGAGGTAGCCTGACTGCCATTAGGTACCGAGATGAGATCCTCAGACCCCTTGTGAGACCATATGCTGGTGCGGTTGGCCCTGGGTTCCTCCTAATGCAAGACAATGCTAGACCTCATGTGGCTGGAGTGTGTCAGCAGTTCCTGCAAGAGGAAGGCATTGATGCTATGGACTGGCCCGCCCGCTCCCCAGACCTGAATCCAATTGAGCACATCTGGGACATCATGTCTCGCTCCATCCACCAACGCCACGTTGCACCACAGACTGTCCAGGAGTTGGCGGATGCTTTAGTCCAGGTCTGGTAGGAGATCCCTCAGGAGACCATCCGCCACCTCATCAGGAGCATGCCCAGGCATTGTAGGGAGGTCATACAGGCACGTGGAGGCCACACACACTACTGAGCCTCATTTTGACTTGTTTTAAGGACATTACATCAAAGTTGGATCAGCCTGTAGTGTGGTTTTCCACTTTAATTTTGAGTGCGACTCCAAATCCAGACCTCCATGGGTTGATAAATTTGATTTCCATTGATACTTTTTGCGTGATTTTGAATGTCAGCACATTCAACTATGTAAAGAAAAAAGTATTTAATATGAATATTTCATTCATTCAGATCTAGGATGTGTTATTTTAGTGTTCCCTTTATTTTTTTGAGCAGTGTATAATCTTCTCTTCCCCACCTCCTGCAGTCCCTTGCATTGATTATTATATAATCTTCTCTTCCCTGCCTCCTGCAGTCCCCTGCCCCAACCTGTATGTGCAGCTGAATGCGCTGCAGCTGGTGCTGGACCCCAGGAGCCTGGTGTGGTGCAACCTGTTTACGCTGGACCTGAGGCAGAGCCTGGAACAGTTCATGGAGCTCTACAAGCTCAACGACGAGGAACAGAAGCCTGACGAGCACATCGACATCAGGGTGGACGGACTAATGCTCAAGGTAGAGGGCAGAAAGGATACACAACCACAGGCTCTGTCATGATGTTATGTCGCTGTTCAAATCCCACACTCATTCAGTACTTGGACACTTTGATGCAGTCATTTGAGAAATGCAAACGCTACCATAGCTGTGAAAAAAGTCCTTGAAAAGGTCAACACACTCTATTTCTGTTGGAGCGTAGTCTTTACATTTCAACAGATTGGAAATTACTCTCATTGTCATCTTGTACAGATTGATGACCTCTGTATGTATATTTTCTAATACTGTGTTTCTCTTCCTCTCTCCCCCACCACAGTTGGTAGTGCCCACGGACAGGGACCCCTCCTATCCCCAGGACCTCCCCCGCTCCGTCTCCGTCCAATGCTCGGAGATGGTGGCCACCAACACCCGCCACCCCCCCAACTGCTCCCGCTCCCACCTGGAAGCCCTCCTCCTCTCCTTTCAAGAACAACAGTTCTTCTCCACCTCCTTTTCCTCCTTCCCTCACTCCTCCACCTCCTTCCCGGTGATCCATCCCGTTTTCCAGCGCCATGCGCATGAGCAGGACACTATGTTGCACAATGTGTATAAAGGGTTGGTGTCGCCCTCGTTGGGCGTGGATGCCCTCAAAATGCCAGCTGCCACAGACTTGTGGGTGGCTCACTTTGCCCAGTTCTGGGTGGACTACGAGGGGTGGCGCGGCGGGAAGGGGCGGCCCCAGCCCTTCGTTGACGCCTTCCCCCTCACTCTGTGGGCGTGCCAGCCGGTCAGACACGCCCAGCACCAGGAGCGGCTAATGGGTGGGGCTTCGAGAGGGCAGAGAACGCCCCTTGCTGCAGGCCTGGCCAAGAGCGAGCCTGTGGATACCGTAGGACGTCTGCAGAGGAAGAGGCTTTTGAAGGAGTACTATAGTACGGTTACGGATGCCACGGCAACAGAGGCCTCACTGCCACCTAGCAACGGGCTTCACAAGCCACTGTCCCTGGACAACATCCCCCCACCTTCCTCGTCTTCCAGTAAGGAGGCAGACATGCACATGTTAGTGCACGTACAGAAGCATTTGAGCGCACAGGTGAGTGGTGATTCAAATCAAATCAAATGTATTTATATAGCCCTTTGTACATCAGCTGATATCTCAAAGTGCTGTACAGAAACCCAGCCTAAAACCCCAAACAGCAAGCAATGCAGGTGTAGAAGCACGGTGGCTAGGAAAAACTCCCTAGAAAGGCCAAAACCTAGGAAGAAACCTAGAGAGGAACCAGGCTATGTGGGGTGGCCAGTCCTCTTCTGGCTTTGCCGGGTGGAGATTATAACAGAACATGGCCAAGATGCTCAAATGTTCATAAATGACCAGCATGGTCGTATAATAATAAGGCAGAACAGTTGAAACTGGAGCAGCAGCACGGTCAGGTGGACTGGGGACAGCAAGGAGTCATCATGTCAGGTAGTCCTGGGGCATGGTCCTAGGGCTCAGGTCCTCCTCTGAGAGAGAAAGAGAGAATTAGAGAACGCACACTTAGATTCACACAGGACACCGAATAGGACAGGAGAGGTATTCCAGATATAACAAACTGACCCTAGCCCCCCGACACATTAACTACTGCAGCATAAATACTGGAGGCTGAGACTGGAGGGGTCAGGAGACACTGTGGCCCCATCCGAGGACACCCCTAGACAGGGCCAAACAGGAAGGATATATCTTTTGGTGTGTCTGTACACTGTAGTCTGTGTGTGTGTGTGTGTGTGTATACACTAAGTGTACAAAACATTAGGAACATTCTCTTTTCACAACATATCTTTCACCTGGTCAGTCTATGATCCCTGATTAATGCCACTTATGTGTGTGTGTGCGCCATGGGTGAATGAGCAAGACAAAATATTTAAGTGCCTTTGAACGGGTTTTGGCAGTAGGTGCCAGGTGCACTGGTTTGCGTGTCAAGAACTGCAATGCTGCTGGGTTTTTCACACAACAGTTTCCCGTGTGTATCAAGAATGGTCCACCACCAAAAGGACATCCAGCCAACTTGACACAACTGCGGGAAGCATTGGAGTCAACATGGGCCAGCATCCCTGTGGAACGCTTTCCACACCCTGTAGGGTCCATGCCTTGATGAATTGAGGCTGTTCTGAAGGCAAAAGGATGGTGGTGCAACTCTATATTAGGGAAGTGTTCCTAATGTTTTATACACTTTGTATTAATGTATGAGGTGTGTGTGTGTATAATGTGAACCAACATGTGTTACACTGTTTATTTGAGAATGCTGAATTGTGTGTAGTTATGAGTATAATGTGTGTCCAGGTGAGCCACAGGCAGTACATGTTCCTGATGCGGCTGCAGCGCAGCATCAAAGCCTTGCAGCACACCCTGCAACAGGACCTGGAGGGGATGGGCTCCAAACGAGACAAGGCAAAGACCACATCGGACCCCCCTCCAGACCACCAGCCCTTCAGTGCCTGTGTGGGGATCCTGCTCAAAAGTGCGGAGATAGCTCTCCTCTTGAAGCCGGTCCCCCAGCCCGAGGGTCCTGGTTCCCCCCTAGGGTCGGAGTTGTCCCCCTCGGAGAGTAGATGCACCTTGGAGACTGGGAGTGACGGAGGGGAGGGGGGGGATAGAGGAACCCACGTGGAGGGGGCTGGGACAAAGGGAAGCTGTACAGTGGACCAGCTTATGTGTGGGGTAGAGGGTGGGATAACGCAAGGCCCCGCCCCTCTCATCCCCGCCTCTGCCCCCAACCTGAAGGTGTCTTTTGATGAAAGGACAGGGAGATCGAGTTCAGAGGAGTTGGGAGAGGCTATCCTGGAGTCCCGGACTGGGGGAGAGGAGCCGGGGACCGGAGTTGATTGTACAGCCCAGCAGGGTGAGTCCTCCAGGGCAGACCCCACTCTCTCAGACCCACTCTCCACCAAAGACTGGAACGAGAAGAACCCTGGGGCCAGACTGCCTGAGTCTATGTCCAGGTATTTCCCTTCCATCATTATCATAATACAGTCCTTTTCCAGCTAAGTGTTTCCACTGCAGTCATTTAGCTGTGGTGCCACGGCAAAATAATTGCTGCCACTGCAAAAAAAATGTATACTGAGGTGCACTTTGAAGATGCTGGAACAGTCCACATTTACTTTTCGTCTGCAGACAAAATCAGACAACCCCACAGTATAATAGTTCCTCTATTTATATAATCGGCAAGTGTGTTCTATGCCAGATAAGTATTCCTCTCGAGGCACGTTCAAGTTATGAGTGTCATAGGGAGGGAATTCCCAGAATCAAAAATCTGCTGCATTTATAGGCTGCTCACACTTTTACCAGCCGCACCGGTTTACTCTTTATATGGCCTGCGTATGGTCTAATGAAGGAACGCTGAATGAATGGAATGAATAACTTAGAATGAAATGAATGATCGAAAATAGGCCTACCTGCTTGCACTCTGTGCCAGCTGTGTATTCGTCTACCATGTTGGTCTTCTAAACTGGAGATTTCACTCTCGCAGCACATTTCCACGGCGATGTAGCCTATTCATTTATCATAACCGTAATTTTTATTTCTCCGGTTAGGCCTACGTTAGCCATTTTCATGTAACCTAGGCTACCCAGGAAAAATACGCTTTGTAATGTGTTGTATCACAACCGGCTGTGATTAGGAGTCCCATAGGGCGGCGCACAATTGGCCCAGCGTCGTCTGGTTTTGACCGGGGTAGGCGTCATTGTAAATAAGAGTTTGTTCTTAACTGACTTGCCTAGTTAAATAAATAAAAATTCTCTGGTGGGGAGAGGGAACATAAGCGCTGCACGTGGACAATGTTAGCACCTCACGAAGAAGGGACAGTTCCCGGCTCCACACACTCTCAATGCGCGCTTGGCTGGTAGCCTTATGTCTGTCTCGCCGTTCACAGAATGGAATTCACATCACAACAAGCGCCTGGGGTTTGAAAGTGTATTAATAACTTGATTTTAAAATATTTCCCGACCCGCAATGTAATTTTTCTGAACCACAAGCCGACCCACGGGTTGAAAAGTTTTTTTTATTCCAATGGGCTGCTGATTTTTTAAATCTTTTTATTATATTATTTTTGGCTCACCCATGTGTATCTGACCCGATGCAGGACTCTACTAATGATTAGCCCAACAGGGTAAATGCAGATAGGCTACACCATGCTTCAGCCTATTTATTTATAGCCACTATGCTGCATCAGTTGGGATAAAGGTGATAATGCTTATTGCTAATAGCATACCTGATCATATGAACCGTGCATAGGCTATAAGCATGGTCCACTATGTTACAATTTAAACAAATCATTTTACCAATATGTTATTTGGCTCATTTCTGGAGGTAGAAATTATATTTTGGTTGGTGTCAACAATTTTATTTTCATACATTTTTGATAGAATGTCCTTTTAAAAAGTTACCAGAAGTGAGCTTCTCAGTCCTTCTGCATCAAAATTCTCTTGGGGGGGGACCCCCAAAACAGTTGGGGAGGGAAACCCCCTGACCTTTCCCCTCTACTGCTACCCATTTCTCCAGAGGAACACTGATTCCGTTACTTCCATAACATATTGTTCAGCTATTCAGACGGTCAGTCTGTAAAACATTTACAGTGAAGATTCACTCCAAAGCAAACAATAAGAACATCTTTACTGTGACTTGGTGCATGTCCTGGTCGCCAGATCAGCAGTGGGAAATGCAGGCCAATCGGCAGGCAGACCGTAACACTCATTCAGAGGACTTATGACAAGCTTTAAATAAACAGTCACTCCTATTACTGCAAGACTCAGTCACAAAAATACTTCCTGCAGATGTCATTACAGTTACTCACTTATTCATGCCCAGCTTAGTAAAGCATCATTTAATGTTACTTTACTGTTACTTGGTCAGTCCCATCACATCAGTAGGTGGTTCTACATCATGCCTGTGTAAATACAGTGACCGCACTGTACCTGCCCTATACGTTACAATATCAATGTTGTCACCCATAAGAGGTGTTTGTTCATTTGTGTGTGTTTCTACCTTGTCCAATGAGCTCCCATACAAGGTGTGCATCTGTCTTTTTGTGTGTGTTTCTGCCTTGTCCAATGAGCTCCCATACAAGGTGTGCATCTGTCTTTTTGTGTGTGTTTCTGCCTTGTCCAATGAGCTCCCATACAAGGTGTGCATCTGTCTTTTTGTGTGTGTTTCTGCCTTGTCCAATGAGCTCCCATACAAGGTGTGCATCTGTCTTTTTGTGTGCGCGTGTGTTTTTCTCACTCTGCTACTCTACTCTGTAGCTCAGTGTGTCCTCTGCTCTGACCCATGTGAGGTGTGTGTGTGTGTTTTTCTCACTCTGCTACTCTACTCTGTAGCTCAGTGTGTCCTCTGCTCTGACCCATGTGAGGTGTGTGTGTGTGTGTGTGTTTTTCTCACTCTGCTACTCTACTCTGTAGCTCAGTGTGTCCTCTGCTCTGACCCATGTGAGGTGTGTGTGTGTGTTTTCTCACTCTGCTACTCTACTCTGTAGCTCAGTGTGTCCTCTGCTCTGACCCATGTGAGGTGTGTGTGTGTGTGTGTGTGTGTGTTTTCTCACTCTGCTACTCTACTCTGTAGCTCAGTGTGTCCTCTGCTCTGACCCATGTGAGGTGTGTGTGTGTGTGTGTGTGTGTGTGTTTTTCTCACTCTGCTACTCTACTCTGTAGCTCAGTGTGTCCTCTGCTCTGACCCATGTGAGGTGTGTGTGTGTGTTTTTCTCACTCTGCTACTCTACTCTGTAGCTCAGTGTGTCCTCTGCTCTGACCCATGTGAGGTGTGTGTGTGTGTGTGTTTTTCTCACTCTGCTACTCTACTCTGTAGCTCAGTGTGTCCTCTGCTCTGACCCATGTGAGGTGTGTGTGTGTGTGTGTGTGTGTGTTTTCTCACTCTGCTACTCTACTCTGTAGCTCAGTGTGTCCTCTGCTCTGACCCATGTGAGGTGTGTGTGTGTGTTTTCTCACTCTGCTACTCTACTCTGTAGCTCAGTGTGTCCTCTGCTCTGACCCATGTGAGGTGTGTGTGTGTGTGTGTGTGTGTGTGTGTGTTTTTCTCACTCTGCTACTCTACTCTGTAGCTCAGTGTGTCCTCTGCTCTGACCCATGCGAGGTGTGTGTGTGTGTTTTTCTCACTCTGCTACTCTACTCTGTAGCTCAGTGTGTCCTCTGCTCTGACCCATGTGAGGTGTGTGTGTGTGTTTTTCTCACTCTGCTACTCTACTCTGTAGCTCAGTGTGTCCTCTGCTCTGACCCATGTGAGGTGTGTGTGTGTGTGTGTGTTTTTCTCACTCTGCTACTCTACTCTGTAGCTCAGTGTGTCCTCTGCTCTGACCCATGCGAGGTGTGTGTGTGTGTGTGTGTGTGTGTGTGTGTGTGTTTTTCTCACTCTGCTACTCTGTAGCTCAGTGTGTCCTCTGCTCTGACCCATGCGAGGTGTGTGTGTGTGTGTGTGTGTGTGTGTGTTTTCTCACTCTGCTACTCTACTCTGTAGCTCAGTGTGTCCTCTGCTCTGACCCATGTGAGGTGTGTGTGTGTTTTTCTCACTCTGCTACTCTACTCTGTAGCTCAGTGTGTCCTCTGCTCTGACCCATGCGAGGTGTGTGTGTGTGTGTGTGTGTGTGTGTGTGTGTGTGTTTTCTCACTCTGCTACTCTACTCTGTAGCTCAGTGTGTCCTCTGCTCTGACCCATGCGAGGTGTGTGTGTGTGTTTTTCTCACTCTGCTACTCTACTCTGTAGCTCAGTGTGTCCTCTGCTCTGACCCATGTGAGGTGTGTGTGTGTGTTTTCTCACTCTGCTACTCTACTCTGTAGCTCAGTGTGTCCTCTGCTCTGACCCATGTGAGGTGTGTGTGTGTGTGTGTGTGTTTTTCTCACTCTGCTACTCTACTCTGTAGCTCAGTGTGTCCTCTGCTCTGACCCATGTGAGGTGTGTGTGTGTGTTTTTCTCACTCTGCTACTCTACTCTGTAGCTCAGTGTGTCCTCTGCTCTGACCCATGTGAGGTGTGTGTGTGTGTGTGTGTTTTTCTCACTCTGCTACTCTACTCTGTAGCTCAGTGTGTCCTCTGCTCTGACCCATGTGAGGTGTGTGTGTGTGTGTGTGTTTTTCTCACTCTGCTACTCTACTCTGTAGCTCAGTGTGTCCTCTGCTCTGACCCATGTGAGGTGTGTGTGTGTGTTTTTCTCACTCTGCTACTCTACTCTGTAGCTCAGTGTGTCCTCTGCTCTGACCCATGTGAGGTGTGTGTGTGTGTGTGTGTTTTTCTCACTCTGCTACTCTACTCTGTAGCTCAGTGTGTCCTCTGCTCTGACCCATGTGAGGTGTGTGTGTGTGTGTGTGTGTTTCTCACTCTGCTACTCTACTCTGTAGCTCAGTGTGTCCTCTGCTCTGACCCATGTGAGGTGTGTGTGTGTGTTTTTCTCACTCTGCTACTCTACTCTGTAGCTCAGTGTGTCCTCTGCTCTGACCCATGTGAGGTGTGTGTGTGTGTTCTCTCTACAAAGGAAAGGCAGTCTGTCAGTGGTTTCTGACCGGCTCAGCTCCTCAAACACCCGGTCCACCTCCCTTTATTCTATTTCCAACATGTAAGACACGTCTGTCTGTGTGTGTGTCCGCATTCCTTTAAATATCTGTTCACGGTGTGTGTGCATGTAGAATTGTCTGTGGTTGGGTGTATATCTGTGGGAGTGTATGTGGGTCTGTATACATTTACACGCTGCAAGTTGGTGTGTGTACCCGGTGAATAGTGTGTGTAGCCTTTAT
This sequence comes from Oncorhynchus tshawytscha, assembly GCF_018296145.1. Taxonomy (NCBI): domain Eukaryota; kingdom Metazoa; phylum Chordata; class Actinopteri; order Salmoniformes; family Salmonidae; genus Oncorhynchus; species Oncorhynchus tshawytscha. The sequence continues at coordinate 23,007,907 of NC_056445.1, forward strand.
CTGGTGACTAGTAGCAGATAGCCATGGCTAGTTCAACGGTCTAGACCTGAGCCCGGTTTCCCAAAAGCATCTTAAAGCTAAGTTCATTGTTAGAACCAGCTCAATGGTTCTGATGATGAACTCAGCCTTAAAATGCTTTTGGGAAATGGGGCGCAGGGCTATTCAAATCCAAGCCTTGAGGTCAACAGTACTCCTGTTTTTCTTTCCCCCTCACTCTTCTCCCCCACTCACACTCACTCTGTTTGTTTGTGTTCCAGTGGGCGTCTGATGAGGGAGCGTTCCCAGTCCAGTTTCTCAGTGTCCTATAAGAACATGAAGAAGACTCCGTCTCTGCAGTCCTTGGACAACCTCTCCATAGACAGCTACCTGATGGAGGACGGAGACACAGACACATACAGCCTGCTGGAGAGGGGTAGGAACCACACACACACACAGGGCCCTGAGTCCTAGACTTCCTGACGGGCTGACCCCAGGTGGTGAAGGAAGGCAACATCACCTCCACCACTCTGACCCTCAACACGGGGGCCCCTCAGGTGCGTGGTCAGCCGCCTCCTGTACTCCCTGTTCACCCATGACTGCGTGGTCATGCGCGTCTACATCTCATTCATCAGGTTTGCTGACGACACAACAATGGTAGGCCTGATTTTACTAACAACAATGAGGCAGCCTACAAGGAGGAGTTGAGAGCCCTGGTGGAGAGGTGCCAGGAAAATAACCTCTCCCTCAAGGTCAACAAAACGAAGGAGCTGATCGTGGACTTCAGGAGGCCGCAGCGAGAGAACGCCCCCATCCACATCGACAGGCAGTGGATAGTCAACAGCTTCTAGTTCCTCACTGAAATGTGAAATGGTTCCTTCACACCGACAGTGTGGGGAAGATGGCACAACAAAGCCTCTTCAACCTCAGGATGCTGAAGAAATTCATCTTGGCCCCTAATATGTTGAACTGCGTTGCAAAATAAATGTACATGCATGTTAAGTCGTTTCATCCACTGCTCGCGCACGTCAACAGGCGTCTGCGTACCAGGAATATAACTTGGCTCTATTTTAGACGCTTGATTCGCTGCAAGTCCAGCCTCTCCTATCTACTCATTGGTTTTTGGAGCATATACCCACGTGGGTGATTGAATGTTCATTTTGTTCATTAATTATGTTCATGTTCATTAATTGTTTATAGTTCATTGAACAAGCATGGGAAACAGTGTTTAAAGCCTTTACAATGAAGATCTGTGACGTTATTTGGATTTTTACGAATCATCTTTGAAAGACAGGGTCCTGAAAAAGGGTTGTTAATGTTTTGCTGAGTTTTTAGGTTTGTCTGGTATTTATCAATGTTTTGGTTGCAGATCACCAATTTTAATTTATTCTATGTCCACAGACGACGTGTCCATCTCAGGCTTTAAGGATGTGGTGAGGGAGCAGAGTGCCACAGAAATTGCCAAGGAGGCAGCAGCAGTAGCGACCATGGGCACAGGGGAGCAGGACGGTGCTGGCTCACCAGATACTGTCAGTGCCACCTCCCAGAGCATCGACGAACCTACCAAAGACATGGTAATACACACATGCACAGGAAATGTATGCTCACATGCAGGCATGGATCCATGAACACACACACTGCTGTACACACACGCACACTATACAGTGCATTCGGAAAGTATTCCGACTCCTTGACTTTTTCCATCATTTGTTACGTTACAGCCTTATTCTAAAATTTATTAAATTGTTTTTTTCACTCATCAATCTACACACAATACCCCATAATGACAAAGCCAAAAGTTTTTTTTAAACATTTTTGCAAATGTATTAAAAATAAACTGATATCACATTTACATAAGTATTCAGACCCTTTACTCAGTTGAAGCACCTTTGGCAGCGATTACAGGCTCGAGTCTTCTTGGGTATGACGCTACAAGCTTGTCACACCTGTCTTTGTGGAGTTTCTGCCGTTCTCTGCAGATCCTCTCAAGCTCTGTCAGGTTGAACGGGGAGTGTCACTGCACAGCTATTTTCAGGTCTCCGGAGTAGAGGTCAACCTATTAATCGGAATGGCCAATTTTAATTAGGGCCGATTCCAAGTTTTCATAAAAATCGGAAATCAGTATTTTTGGATGCCGATTTTGCGGATTATTATTATTATTTTCCTTTTACACCTTTATTTAACGAGGCAAGTCAGTTAAGAACACATTCTTATTTTCAATGACGGCCTAGAAACGGTGGGTTTACTGCCTTGTTCAGGGGCAGAATGACAGATTTATAACTGTCAGCTCAGGGATTCTATCTTGCAACCTCACAGTTAGTTAACTAGTCAAACGTCTAACCGCCTGCCTCATGAGGAGCCTGCCTGATATGTGAATACAGTAAGAAGCCAAGGTAAGTTGCTAGCTAGCATTAAACTTATCTTATAAAACACAATCACTAGTTAACTACACATGGTTGATGATATTACTAGTGTATCTAGCCTGTCCTGCGTTGCATATAATCGATGCAGTGCGCAGTCGCGAAAAAGGACTGTCGTTGCTCCAACATGTACCTAACATAAACATCAATGCCTTTCTTAAAATCAATACACAGAAGTATATATTTATAAACCTGCATATTTAGCTAAAAGAAAGGTTAGCAGGCAATATTAACCAGGTGAAATTGTCACTTCTCTTGCGTTCATTGCACGCAGAGTCAGGGTATATGCAACAGTTTGGGCTGCCTGGCTCATTGCGCACTAATTTGCCAGAATTTTGCGTAATTATGACATAACATTGTAGGTTGTACAATGTAACAGGAATATTTAGACTTAGGGATACCACCTGTTAGATAAAATACAGAACGGTTCTGTATTTCACTGAAAGAATAAACGTTTTGTTTTCGGAATTGTAGTTTCCGGCTTTGACCATATTAATGACCTAAGGCTCGTATTTCTGTGTGTTATTATGTTATAATTAAGTCTGATTTGATAGAGCAGTCTGACTGAGCGACGGTAGGCACCAGCAGGCTCGTAAGCATTCATTCAAACGGCACTTTTGTGCGTTTTGCCAGCAGCTCTGCTGTTTATGACTTCAAGCCTATCAACTCCCGAGATTAGGCTGGTGTAACCGATGTGAAATGGCTAGCTAGTTAGCGGGGTGTAAGCTAATAGCGTTTCAAACGTCACTCGCTCTGAGACTTGTAGTTGTTCCCCTTGCTCTGCATGTGGGTAACGCTGCTTCGAGGGTGGCTGTTGTCGATGTGTTCCTGGTTCGAGCCCAGGTAGGGGTGAGGAGAGGGACGGAAGCTATACTGTTACACTGGCAATACTAAAGTGCCTATAAGAACATCCAATAGTCAAAGGTATATGAAATACAAATGGTATAGAGCGAAATAGTCCTATAATTCCAATAATAACTCAAACCTAAAACTTCTTACCTGGGAATATTGAAGAAGAAAAAAAAGGAACCACCAGCTTTCATGTTCTGAGCAAGGAACTGAAACGTTAGCTTTCTTACATGGCACATATTGCACTTTTTCTTTCTTCTCCAACACTTATTATTTAAACCAAATTGAACATATTTCATTATTTACTTGAGGCTAAATTGATTTTATTGATGTATTATATTAAGTTAAAATAAGTGTTAATTCAGTATTGTTGTAATTGTCATTATTACAAATAAAAAATAGTTTAAAAAATCGGCCAATCGGTATCGGCTTTTTTGGGTCCAATAATCGGTATCGGCATTTGAAAAATCATAATCGGTCGACCTGGTTCAAGTCCGGGCTCTGGCTGGGCCATTCGAGGACATTGAGACTTGTTCCGAAGCCACTCCTGTATTTTCTTGGCTGTGTGCTTAAGGTCGTTGTCCTGTTGGAAGGTGAACCTTCGCCCCAGTCTGAGGTCCTGAGCGCTCTGGAGCAGGTTTTCATCAAGGATCTCCTTGTACTTTGCTCTGTTCATCTTTGCCTCGATCTTGACTAGTCTCCCAGTCCATGCCGCTGAAAAACATCCACACAGCATGATGCTGCCACAAACATGCTTCACCGTAGGGATGGTGCCAGATTTACTCCAGATGTGACGTTTGGCAGTCAGGTCTTGGTTTCATCAGACCAGAGAAGCTTGTTTCTCATGGTCTGAGAGTCTTTAGGAGACTTTTGGCAAACTCCCAACGGGCTGTCATATGCATTTTACTGAGGAGTGGCTTCCGTCTGGCCACTCAACCAAAAAGGCCTGATTGGTGGAGTGCTGCAGAGATGGTTGTCCTTCTGGAAAGTTCTTCCATCTCCACAGAGGAACTCTGGGTTCTTTGCCACCTCTCTGACCAAGGCCCTTCTTCCCCCGATCGATCAGTTTGGCCGTGGGCCATTTGTTGTTCCAAACTTCTATTTTAGAATGATGGGGGCCATTTGTTGTTCCAAACTTCTATTTTAGAATGATGGAGGCCACTGTTCTTGGGGACCTTCAATGCTGTAGAACTGTTTTGGTAGCCTTCCCCAGATCTGTGCCTCGACACAATCCTGTCTCGGAGCTCTACGAACAATCCCTTTGACCGCTTGGTTTTTGCTCTGACATGCACTGTCAACTGTGGTACCATATATAGACAGGTGTGCCTTTCCAAATCATGTTCAATCAATTGAATTTACTCCAATCAAGTTGTAGAAACATCAAGGATGATCAATGGAAACAGGATGCACCTCAACTCAATTTCGAGTCTCATAGCAAAAGGTCTGAATACTGTATGTAAATAAAGTATTTATGTTTAATACATTTGCAAACATTTATAAAAACCTTTTTTCTCTTTGTCATTGAGGTATTGTGTGTAGATTGTTTTATTTAATCAATTTTAGAACAAGGCTGTAACTTAATGTGGAAAACGTCAAGGGGTCTGAATACTTTCTGAATGCACTGTACATACACATGCATGAGTGTACTTGAGCATTTTTCATTTCCTGAACTGTAATTTTACCCCACTTTCTGAATTGATTAAGTTAACATACATTTTTATTCATTTTAGCTGACTCTCCTATCCAACTTAATGCCTCTCCCTCTCTCTCTCTCTCCCCTCAGGTGTCGGTGCTGGTGCTGAAGGTGCAGTGTGTGTGTGGGGGGATGGAAGTGCGAGGGGAGAGCACGGCTGTGTCTCTGGAGGTGGGCTGCGTCAGACCCACACAGCTGGGAAACGTCAGCCTCCGACAATACCTCAGCAACCGCAGCCTGGGTGAAGACGCACACAGATGAATACATACATGCATACATACATACATACATACATGTGGGCTAGTACACTACGACATACATTGCAGTCACACATACTGCAGTATCACTATTCCCCATTCTCTTGGAGTACTATCTATAGCTGGATTAAGGCTACACAACACTCCCAATTGACTTGGTTTAAACCTTCCATAACTCTTGCAGGTATGGTACCCACTGCTCAGGGCAGCACTATTGTACCCCCTGCCCCAGGCAGCGAAGGTATGTGTGTGTGGAACATAAGCATGGGTAGGCAAACGCAAGCTTGCGCACAAGTGCTACTACCTGTTTGTTTGTTTTAGTGTGTCTCTGATTTCATCATTGGTATGAAATGACAGGTAGTAATTAGCATTTTTGCTCCACCAAGCATGCTACACACGTTTGTTTTACTATCCTTGTGGGGACCAAACAATTGATTCCCATTCAAAATCCTATTTTCCTTAACCACAAACCCCTAAGCCTATAAATAGCCTCTTTCCTTGTGGGGATCGGCAAAATGTCCCCGATTTTCCTTGTTTTACTATCCTGGTGAGGACTTCTGGTTCCCACAAGGATAGTAAAAACGTGTGACTGCAATGTGTGTCTCAAGGGGTGTGTGTGTCTAACTGCTGCAGTGAGACGGTGCATTAGCACTAATGGGGGTTTTGCTCCCTTTACCAGCTACATTAAACCCAGTGTCGGTATGTGTTTTTGGCCACCCCAGGTTGTGTGCATGTGTGTCTCCAGCATGTCACCTCCAACGTGTGTGAATATTTAAGAGGGGTTGGTGAGGTCCATATTTACCCCCCCAGTACTGAGGCAGTGCTCGCTCGCTCAGCTCTGCCTCCTCCCTCTTTCACAGAAGAGTAATTCCCATCTCTCTCAGCTCAGTTCTGCCGCCTCCCTCTTTCACAGAAGAGTAATCCCCATCTCTCTCAGCTCACAGAAGAGTAATCCCCGTCTCCCTCAGCTCTGCCTCCTCCCTCTTTCACAGAAGAGTAATCCCCATCTCCCTCAACTCTGCCTCCTCCCTCTTTCACAGAAGAGTAATCCCCATCTCTCTCTCAGCTCTGCCTCCCTCTTTCACAGAAGAGTAATCCCCATCTCTCTCTCAACTCTGCCTCCCTCTTTCACAGAAGAGTAATCCCCATCTCTCTCTCAGCTCACGGAAGAGTAATCCCCATCTCTCGCTCTCTCTCGCTCTCGCACGCTCTCTCCTTTCCTACCCTGCTCTATATGTCACGCTCTCTCCTTTCCTACCCTGCTCTATATGTCTCGCTCTCTCCTCTCGCTCTCGCACGCTCTCTCCTTTCCTACCCTGCTCTATATGTCTCGCTCTCCATCACTTTCTCACTATTTCTGTTTTTACCTCTTACCTTCTCTCACATCTACCATTTCCTCTCTCCTTCCTTCCTGACTGAGGCAGTGACCGATGCGTTGTTGTAATATTAATGTGTGTGTGCGTGCATCTGCTGTGACACTTTACTGTCTTTTTAAATAGTTTTATGGGATCAGTACCCCCACCCCCCAGAAGTGTCCTTGCTTTACAAATTAGTCACACCTTAGAAATGGATTCATAGACTGGCGTCAGCAGTAAGGCCTTGTCTGGTTGTATGCCTGCCGAGCGGACATCGCTGAGCCTTTTCTTTGAGTTGTGGTTGCAGTGATTCTGTTTGTATTGCAGCCAATCCATGCCTTCTCTTTTTAATGGGAATTAATTCATTACTGATGTTCTCATTTTCTCTCCTCCCACTCCTTCCTCTTTCCCTCGCTAGGTGGTGGTCTGGAGGCCAATACAGACGGGACCACCCATCTCCCGGAGGTCAGGGCTCGGCTGGAGAGCGGGCCCTGTGCCGCCGCCCACTCCCCCCTGGCCGAGACCAACGGTTTCCTCCAGCTGCGTCTCCACGGCTACCGGGCCAGCTTCCTCATGTCGTCGCTAAGGAACCTGGCTCACTTCCTGGAGGATGACTCCGCCCCCCAGGTCCTCCCGATGGAGATCAGCGTCAGAGACACACACATCGACCTGAAGGTGGGGATGAACACACACACAGACACATTAACCACAGACACATTAACCACAGACACATTAACCTCTGTCCCCCTCTGCAGGATGATGGTCCCCGTGACAACCCGTCTGACCCTGATCCCACTCCCATCACCCTGCACATCTCCAACCTGCTCATCCACAGGACCGACGATGGAGCCTTCTCTATAGGGGGTGAAACACACACACACACTGCCTCACACATTCACTCATATAGAGTTGAAGTCAGAAGTTTACATACACCTTAACCAAATACATTTAAACTCAGTTTTTCACAATTCCTGACATTTAATCCTACTAAAACGTTCCTGTCTTAGGTCAGTTAAGATCACCACTTTATTTTAAGAATGTGAAATGTCAGAATAATAGTAGAGAATGATTTATTTCAACTTTTATTTCTTTCATCACATTCCCAGTAGGTCAGAAGTTCACATACACTCAATTAGTATTTGGTAGCATTTCCTTTAAATTGTTTAACTTGGGTCAAACATTTTGGGAAGCTTTCCACAATAAATTGGATGAATTTTGGCCCATTCCTTCTGACAGAGCGGGTGTAACTGAGTCAGGTTTGTAGGCCTCCTTGCTCGCACACACTTTTTCAGTTCTGCCCACAAATTGTCTATAGGATTGAGGTCAGGGCTTTGGATGGCCACTCCAATACCTTGACTTTGTTGTCCTTAAGCCATTTTGCCACAATTTTGGAAGTATGCTTGGGGTCATTGTCCATTTGGAAGACCCATTTGCGACCAAGCTTTAACTTCCTGACTGATGTCTTGAGATGTTGCTTCAATATATCCACATAATTTTCCTTCCTCATGATGCCATCTATTTTGTGATGATGGCCAAACAGTTCTATTTTTGTTTCAACAGACCAGACGACATTTCTCCAAATAGTATGATCTTTGTCCCCATGTGCAGTTGTAAACCGTAGTCTGGCTTTTTTATGGCAGTTTTGGAGCAGTGGCTTCTTCCTTGCTGAGCAGCCTTTCAGGTTATGTCGATATAGGACTCGTTTTACTGTGGATATAGATACTTTTGTACCTGTTTCCTCCAGCAGCTTCACAAGGTCTTTTGCTGCTGTTCTGGGATTGATTTGCACTTTTCGCACCTAAGTTCGTTCATCTCTACGAGACAGAACACGTCTCCTTCCTGAGCGGTATGATGGCTGCGTGGTCCCATGGTGTTTATACTTGCGTACTATTGTTTGTACAGATGAATGTGGTACCTTCAGGCATTTGGAAATTGCTCCCAAGGGTGAACCAGACTTGTGGAGGTCTACAATTCTTTTTCTGAGGTCTTGGCTGATTTCTTTTGATTTTCCCATTATGTCAAGCAAAGAGGCACTGAGCTAGAAGGTGGTCCTTGAAATACATCCACACCTCCAATAGGCTAATTGACATTATTTGAGTCAATCAGAAGCTTCTAAAGCCATGACATCATTTTCTGGAATTTTCCAAGCTGTTTAAAGGCACAGTCAACTTAGTGTATGTAAACTTCTAACCCACTGGAATTGTGATACAGTGAATTATAAGTGAAATAATCTCTGTAAACAATTGTTTGAAAGATTACTAGTGTCATGCACAAAGTAGATGTCCTAACAGACTTGCCAAAATTATAATTTGTTAACAAGAAATTTGTGGAGTGGTTGAAAAACTACTTTTAATGACTCCAACCTGAGTGTATGTAAACCTCTGACTTCAACTGTATACTCACTCACTCATTCACTCACTCACTCACTCACTCATACACAAACACACACTGCCTCACGCATTCACTTATACACAAATACACTGTCACACGCACACACACCCTCCGCCCCATTTCATCATCATACAATGACATAACTTTCAAGTTTATTTCTACCTTTCACCCACTCCCCCCACCCTCTGTCACAGTGGAAAATGCGTCTGAGGCGGGGCCTAAGAAAGAAGTCCAATTGATTGACAGCGGTCTGTCTCCAGTCTCTGAGAGTGTGGTCAACAGCACTCCCAAGGCCACACAGACCCCCAGCCCTCCTAGCCCTAGCACAACCCCCTCCAACAAAGAACAGGTGAGTAGTCCACACACACACCACCCACTCATCCAGGGCCTGAAATTAACACCCGCCACCTGCCAAATGAGGGGTGATTTTTGAGTTGTCAGGTAAGAATGTCTATTTACACCAGCCACGTTGGCGGGGGGTCAGGGCTCCACAGTGTGAGCATTTCACTCTCATTTGTGACTAAAAATAGGCAAGTATGATCACATGAAAAATAAATGCTGCAATATTTAAGGTATTTCCACCGTTTTGTTTCATAGCTTGTACATTTTTCGGACAAGTCAAAGAACTGCAAATCCTATGCAGCCTATTCCACTTTGCTCTGGGGACAGTGCGCATGTGAAGAGCTGCACACAGGCATAAAAGTTGGTCAAATTTACTTGAAACAAAAATCTACTGAAGTGGGACGTTGTGTTTCTCTGCTATTTACGTTGTTTTTCTATGTTTGAGTTTCAACTGCTCGGGAAGCGAAGATAACGCTTCTACTTGTCAGACTCAATCTCACAGCCACAAACATGACTGGAGTAGTGTTACCATGGTAACCTCCGGCCCTTAAAGGGGCAGGTGAAAGTGTTTGTCTCATCTGTGATATTTTGTGTGTGTGTGTGTACTCAAGTCACAAATTCAATTAAACAATATACCACATTACCTTTCTAGTAATACATTTGTTTTGGATACATTACAAACCATGCTTTTGTTTTGTTTTTGTCATTTTAGCAGGGGAGAAATATTTTGGCTGGTAAACAAAATCAGCCCAAAAATAAAATGTTATGCCCTGCACTCTTTCATAGGAATTTAACCACCACGCTCATCAACACCCTCTCTTCTGTTTACTCCTAGCTGCTGATAGAGGAGAACGAGTGTTTGAAACTGGAGCTCTCCAAAGCCAAGATGGCTCTAGCTGAGGCCCAAATGGAGAAGGACTCCCTGTTGCACCGCATGAAGAGTCTCAAAGTGAACAGCAGCTAGGGTAGGCCACCAGAGGCCCAGTGACCACCAGTCTGTAGTGCTGCATATCACCACAGGGGGGAAGCAGAGAGGAGAGAGGGGGTACTGGATACTGGAGCTACTTGATATAGCATCACACAAGTATTATTCAAGCATCAGCCAGGTCATTCAAGCCTGTTCTGATGAAGGGCTGGTCGCCTAAGAACTAGACCACATACACACAGTCCATGAAGTCTACTCCTTAACACACACACACACACACGCAGTCCCTGAGAACTAGAGTGGGGCTACTTTTTCACTACCACCCTCATCTCAGGAACTGGAGAGTGGACAGTGTTAGACTTTCATCCCCTCCTCGATACAGTGCTGCCGTGTCATCCCTGGGCTGGGACTAGGACTGCAGTACACATGCTTGTTTTACATGCTAGTTTTACATGATTGTTGAGCTTGTTTTGAGTTTCTCTCTTTATGCAGTAAGTTAGTGTTCAGTCTCTCCAGTAATCCGACTCTGCAAGCCAGAGCAGCCTCCTAAATATGGAAGCATAAGGAGGGATGAAGGCGAGAGGGAACGAATCTAAATTAAACAGCCCGCAAGTGGAATGGAGGGGCTAGGGAGGTGGGGTGGGAGTCCTGAATGTTAGGCTTGGGGGAAAAGTTGCCCTCCCTGAATCGTTACCTTAAATAGGAGAAACAATGCAAAAATGGGCAACTTTATCAAGCATCATATTTTTGAGGAGCATATTCTATATGTAATGACCTTTGATGGGAGGGGCTTGCCTGGGTGGGGTGAGACACTGAATGTCATAACTATGGAGGAATGTCTTAAAAATAGACTTATTTTGCACTGCGCTGAAACTGAACATGTAATTTGGTGCTTATGGAAAAAAATGTATCTAGCGCTGAACCAATTGTATTTGGTGTGTGTATGGTAATGTACTTATGATGGGCAAAGCGTACACAATGTTTTCTACAGAATTCTGAATGGTTGTGCAGTGTGTTTTCAACATGTATTTTTCATGTAACTAAAACAAGCATTTCATTTAATTGAAAAGGAAAATATACAATTCTATATTTTCACATGTACTTTTTTTCCATTCCATCTAGTTGATGTCTACAATACAATGCCCATCATGTCCCACTGCACTGTTTATTCCCCACTATTTTTCTACATGTAAATAGCTAGTTGTGTGTCCAGCACTTTTGAACTATATTCATTGTAAATACAATCCCTGTACGAAAGCATCATCCAATCCAGTTGAGAACACTACCCTGTCATCTCTCGATTATCCAATGAGTGGAAAGAACACAATATGGAGAGCAAGTTACCATCTCTATTCTCCTATGAGGATAAAGCCTGGGGTGTATTCATTATTCGGATTCCTTTACAGAATGTATTTTCTGTTCAAAATGTTTTGCAACTAAAAACATTTACCCAAACAGAAAACGTTTTGCAACGATTGGACAAATTCAGGGTGGCCTCTTTCCCCCCCCATTGGTTCTGTTTGTGTTGTTTGCTTCCGTTTAGTTCCTAGAGTAAATGGTTTCCGTAGCAAAACGTTTTTTTGCAAAGGTCTGCGACTAATGAATACAGCTTTCGCCTACCCTCTGCTGAGCCCAACACCGGACGATCCGGTTTTAAGGGGAAATGGAAAAAGCCTGTGACGCGACTTCCACTTTTGATCATTAACAAGGTAACGCTCCATCTTCTCCTCCACATGTACTGGATTGGTTGAATGGTGCAGAAGAGAACCCCCCCCCCCTCTCCCTTCTTGTCAAGATTTGTTGTAGAAGATCCAGTTTCAGGTGTTTATTTTACTCTTGCTACGTTAGGTAACTCCTCCCAGTGCAGGAGGGGAAACACTGGCATGTGCTTTTCTGTGCGTGCATTCTATATTTGCATAATCCTACATGTAGTTTTTCACCCACGTGACGTCGTGCCCATATCTGCTGCACCATACTGCTGCACCATGCTTGTCTGTTGGGGAAGCCTTGGAGTGTTGTAGGATAGAGCTTGATTTCCCCTTTGGAACATGCTTTTGGCTCACACACAATTCAGTCAGAAGGCAGTTCTGTCTGAAGCATCACGTCTTACACAGGGACGTTTCCAGTAGTAGCATGAGATTTGCTGATGGATTACAATGGCTTGCCTCTCTTTAAAGGTGCAGTCTGCAGGTTCTCTGTCCCGTATGGCAATGAGATCAAGTAAAAACACAACTACTCTAAAACAAAACCGAATAAGGAAAAGGTAGTTCTGTTTACACCAACGATGGCAACTGGTCTTCCTTTGGTTTTCACTGGCAGGCTCACTTGAATGACCCCATCCTAGTCCTTCAAAAAGGGCAGTTTGGGAATACATACATTTTCTACTTTAAAGTCGTTAACTATCCAAATTGTGGACCTAGCTCAGCCTAGGCCTATTTCAGTCCAGCTGAATGTCTTTACAAGCTGTGCTGTCCTCTCTCTCTACCTTGATACGATGCTGGTTCACTTACCTGCTCAACACTGACAAGACTTGAATGGCAGTTAGGATTTGAATGCTTGATTGTACTTTAAAGGCTGCCCTCTCTGGAGTTTCAAACTTTCTCATCCACTTCCTTGTCAGAATTGACCCGCCCCCTCATTACAATAGCTCCTCCCTTGACCTGCTCAGCTCCTGAGAACCTGTGTACAAAAAAAAGGATTTGTAATATTGGTCTGTCAAAGCTGCTGAGCTACTGATGAAAAATAAAAAGGTATCCAATCAAAAATGTCTTTCTCAGTTGTCCTACTGTTCTTCCTTTGCACTAACACTTGCACTTGTCTGTTCTTACTAGCAATGATTATGCTAATAGCTTCTCTATTTAGGGGACTTTTACTTACAATGATTGTGATGTGGTTGTTTTACCTATCTACCTTAAGGGGCAATTCCAACCTAATTGTCTTTGTCTCCAGCACAATACCAGTGTCTACATATGTGAAAATGGTGCATTTCTATGTTTTGTAGAGAGAAAAATATATATAAAGTTAGTTCTGCCCAATGACATCAAAAGTAAATACATTTTAAAAACAGTGATTTTCAAATATGTAGACGGCAATAATGAATGAGGTTGAAAAGTGGCGGAATTGCCCTTAAGTTGAATTCCCCAGGTCTGGGGGGACAAAAGTATCAGATAAATGATCAAAATGTATATCTTATGAAACATGGTGCACACCCAAGGTCATCTGTCTTTCTAGTGAATTGTGGGGGGTTTAAACCTGGTGCATCTGGACAAGGGAACTTCCACCAGTCCACTAACGGGACAGAGCAAACACTTCCATGGGAGGAGTGGATAGAGGAAGCTGCTGAAAGTATCAGACATTGACAAGGGATTGAAGACCAAGCGTCTACCAGTGGAGGGCACCACTGTGAAGGGCACTTAGGATTTTGCACTGAGGAGTATATACATGTTTGCCTAATCACTTATACTAGTCTTGATAAGAATTATGGATAGTTTTAACGATTTTTTTTTAAGGAAAATAGTTGTAGTGAACGTTGTCAATCTTTGGATGTCATTCGAAAACATGTTAACTTTCACTGCTCTGCGGATGACAGGAAGTGGATGGCTGCAAACGTTCTACTTTTAAACTCGGACAAAACAGATGCTTGTTCTATGTCCCAAGAAACAAAGATCTTCTGTTGAATCTGACAATTAATCTTGATGGTTGTACAGTCGTCTACAACAAAACTGAAGGACCTCGGCTTTACTCTGGACCCTGATCTCTCTTTTGACGAACATATCAAGACTGTTTCAAGGACCGCTTTTTTCCATCTACGTAACATTGCAAAAATCAGAAACTTTCTGTCCAAAAATGATGCAGAAAAATGTATCCATGCTTTTGTTACTTCTAGGTTAGACTACTGCAATGCTCTACTTTCCGGCTACCCGGATAAAGCACTAAATAAACTTCAGTTAGTTTCAAATACGGGTGCTAGAATCCTGACTAACCTCCCCACACTGGCTTCCTGTTAAGGCAAGGGCTGATTTCAAGGTTTTACTGCTAACCTACAAAGCATTACATGGGCTTGCTCCTACCTATCTCTCTGATTTGGTCCTGCCGTACATACCTACACGTACGCTACGGTCACAAGACGCAGGCCTCCTAATTGTCCCTAGAATTTCTAAGCAAACAGCTGGAGGCAGGGCTTTCTCCTATAGAGCTCCATTTTTATGGAATGGTCCGCCTACCCATGTGAGAGACGCAGACTCGGTCTCAACCTTTAAGTCTTTATTGAAGACTCATCTCTTCAGTGGGTCATATGATTGAGTGTAGTCTGGCCCAGGAGTGTGAAGGTGAACAGAAAGGCTCTGGAGCAATGAACCGCTCTTGCTGTCTCTGCCTGGCCGGTTCCCCTCTCTGCCTCTAACCCTATTACAGGGGCTGAGTCACTGTCTTACTGGTGCTCTTTCATGCCGTCCCTAGGAGGGGTGCGTCACTTGAGTGGAGTCACTGACGTGATCTTCCTGTCTGGGTTGACGCCCCCCACTTGGGTTGTGCCGTGGCGGAGATATTTGTGGGCAATACTCGGCCTTGTCTCAGGATAGTAAGTTGGTGGTTGAAGATATCCCTCTAGTGGTGTGGGGACTGTGCTTTGGCAAAGTGGGTGGGGTTATATCCTTCCCGTTTGGCCCTGTCCGGGGGTATCATCGGATGGGGCCACAGTGTCTCCTGACCCCTCCTGTCTCAGCCTCCAGTATTTATGCTGCAGTAGTTTGTGTCAGGGGGCTAGGGTCAATTTGTTATATCTGGAGTACTTCTCCTGTCTTATCCGGTGTCCTGTGTGAATTTAAGTATGCTTTCTAATTCTCTCTTTCTCTCGGAGGACCTGAGCCCTAGGACCATGCCTCAGGACTACCTGGCATGATGACTCCTTGTTGTGCCCAGTCCACCTGGCCGTGCTGCTGCTCCAGTTTCAACTGTTCTGCCTGCGGCTATGGAATCCTGACCTGTTCACCGGACGTGCTACCTGTCCCAGACCTGCTGTTTTCAACTCTCTAAAGACAGCAGGAGTGGTATAGATACTCTTAATGATCGGCTATGAAAAGCCTACTGACATTTACTCCTGAGGTGCTGACTTGCCGCACCCTCGACAACTACTGTGATTATTATTATTTGACCATGCTGGTCATTTGAACATCTTGGCCATGTTCTGCTATAATCTCCACCCGGTACAGCCAGAAGAGGACTGGCCACCACTCATAGCCTGGTTCCTCTCTAGGTTTCTTCCTAGGTTTTGGCCTCTCTAGGGAGTTTTTCCTAGCCACTGTGCTTCTACACCTGCATTGCTTGCTGTTTGGGGTTTTAGGCTGGGTTTCTGTACAGCACTTTGAGATATCAGCTGATGTACGAAGGGCTATATAAATACATTTGATTTGAGTAAAGGGAACACAGCGAAAGGTCTGCCGCATAGATAGACAAGAGGCTAGGCTCATTCTCAATACGTATTCTTGACTCCTCACGTCCTAGATCAGGAGTAATAAAATCCTACCCTGGTGGTCCAGAGTGCTGCTGGTTTTCTGTTCTACCTGATAATTAATTGCACCACCTGGTGTCCCATGGTGGAGAAAAAAAGCAGTGGAACTGGCTTAGAGGTCCAGATTTAAATTTGAGGGTTCTAGAGTATCGCCTGGCCTCCTTCTCAAACGTATTGAAGGGGATGGTCCAAGATCCCTCCACTCAGGCCTTCTCCAGTGTTTTTTGAAAAGGAATTGAGGAAACATTAACTGAAAAAGAGCCAGAGAAGGCATCTCAATGGCTCTGGCTTAAGTGGGAGGAGCAGTGGACGAGCCACCTGGCTCAGATCAACACGATGAGCGCACCCTTCAGAATGTGTAGTGAAAAACACCTCAACACCTTATGAAGTGGGGACTTCCCCTGATGAGCAACAGAAACCAATGTTTGCTGGTCAAAATAATGGCCCTGTGATGTCGGCCATATTTAATGTGCTAGACTGCTTATAGTTAATTGTGGACATGTCTTTCGGATCCGAGTAGTCAAGGAGATGACATGGATGGATTGAGACAGAGCCCTTACTGTCCAGTGTTGTGTATGCTGCCAACGTCCTTGATGAAGACAGAAAAGCAGTCCAAGTGGGACATCTACTGGTAGGTATGTGTATTGACCTTATTTTCCCCTGTAGTCACCCAGAGGAAGGTTCAATAGTCAAATGTTGCAAATAGAAATGCCATGAAAATAGGCAAGGTGATTCCTTATTGTATGTGTCAGAGACAAACTTTGTTTTTTTATAGCATATTTTGAGCGCCTGTGTTCCAAAACGTTGCGTCTTGCTGAATGCGCCCCTTGCTGTGGTTTTGTCATATAATCCAGTTAAAAATCAGAAAGGAGAAGAGTAGAAAACAAAAAAAAAACGTATCATTTAATAGGTTTGACTCGTTTTGAAGCACACATTTCTCCTCTCATCACCAATGAAATGACCGAACGACAGCTAAACAATGGAGTGAAACAAGGACTGTCTTGTATGTGTCTGCGGTTCTGCTATGGAATAGATTTGGCTTATGAGATCAGCTTCACTGCTCTCCCCTGACAGTCAGATTGTAGTATCTCTATCCAACACCCCATGGGGCTGCAGCTGCTTCTCTCTCTCTCTCTCTGGCAAGGAGATTCCTCTCCTCCCTCTCGTTTAGTAGGCTATATGAAGTCCTACTCTCTGTTTTTCTCCATCTCTCTCAATAGGACGTTCTTCTCTTCCCAGCAAGACAGGAAGCAATGCACTGAGCTCACATCAGAGGTCCAGACAGGAGCCAGGGCACAATCACACAGCTGTGTGTTCCTATAATTTACAGCATTGTTACTGAAATAGTGACATCATTCCTAATTAACCAATAGTGCACTAGTGAATAATTGGGTATTATCTGCAGGTCACAGAGTGGCGGTCTAAGACACTGCATCTCAGTGCTAGAAGCGTCACTACAGACCCTGGTTTGATCCTGGGCTGTATCACAACCGGCTGTGATTGGGGGTCCCATAGGGCGGCGCACAATTGGCCGGTTTAGGTGAGGGTTTGGGCGGAGTAGGCCTCATTGTAAATAAGAATTTGTTCTTAACTGACTTGCCTAGGTAAATAAAGGTTAAATAACGGTAAAAAAAAAAAATCTGGCAAGGGATGAAGAGATTGACAAAGGGGGTGTGTCTCAATCCAAGCCTGTCAATGGACAGAGCAGACCGTTAAAAACCATCGGGCTCTTGCTTGTTTTGTCACACAAACAGGTGGCATAGACCAAGGCTGCTATTATTTTCACTATATGGCCCATATTTTTGTTTTACAGCATCCACTGATTTATGTATTTTGGACGGTTATCTTGATAAACCAATAATAATTAAATGTGCTCCCGTTATTCGCTCAATAGTGGAATATACACATCGATATTCCTCCTAAAGCTGACTGCTATCCGAATATAGGAGCATTTTCATATAACCTGTGACTTTCTTAAATTAGCAAATAAATAACAAAGCCTTTTCGCCTCCGGTTGGTGCTGTAACCCGCCATCCACGCCCATACCGTACAACGTTGTATTAGACAGGATACCATTAGGCACTGTGGTGAGTGCGGTTCGAAGAAAGTGGAGAACTGGAGAGAAAGAAAGAGGGAGCGATTGGGATGCTACAATAACAGACAGACAGAACGAGAGGACACCACACAACGTGTTTGTTGGGCAACACGGGGAGAGAAGAGAGGACAAAATAGCCGAACCGAGAGAGAAGAGCGCGAGTGGCGGTCTGGGTTTGGCAACCGGCTTGTTCGTAGTTCCCTCGAGCCAGCTGCAGCAGGCAGCACCGTGCAAAATGCGCTATATACGGTTCTTCATTCCTGCGTTCGGTTCGACAATGGACTCGTTCTGCAAATGAGCCTGCCAACCTTGCAGCACACCGCGGACGGTAACCTACCCATTTGAATTTGAGGGAACGCTGACTGCAACATGCAGTAAAAACAACACACTGATATGTTTTTTTACACGATACAGTGAAGGGGTGTCCCCCACCGCCGTTATTCTCTTTCCACATACCGGTTTTGGATTATAAATCCGGGATTAGAAGAAGTTCGGTCGAGATGGGGAAGGAACAAGAACTACTAGAAGCGGCCCGGACCGGGAATGTGGTCCTGGTGGAGAAATTACTGAGTGGGAAAAGGGGAATCCTGGGGACAGCCTCGGGCTCCATACCTCTGCCAAACCTACTGAGGTAAACGAAGTCGTCAACATACACTCATGTCATATGAAGAAGATTGCCTTGTTGATACTACTATTGACATACTTCTATTGATGGTCTACGTTGAAAAAGACGGGCTGTTGCGCCAAAGTTGGAGCATAGCACTTTTATGCAAACTGACATGAGACCAATTACTTTATGTGAATTCAGGAAAGCCGGAGGCAGCCTCTGCTAAAGCCTGGTTGCAGTCTTTGTGTCCGAGAAGGGGCTTTGCGTTAGATATAAATTTGGCGCACAAACTGTGCATAAAATTGGCATCAATCTTGACAGCTGTCAAATTGTTGTGCACTTTTACACTGACCCTGGCTATACATTATAATGATGCATGGTTTTGTCCGAAGGTGGTGTTGCAAGCAATGACCTGTAGCCTAATCACTTACTACTGCAAATGTTGATGTTTCATTGTAAATATATTTGTTAATTTCAACCTGGTCTCAGATGAATTAGTATGGTTTGGGACGTTCTTATGTATCCCACCATTTAGTAGGATATGTTACGTTCTCCAATCCGTATGATATGTTACAAATCAAATAGCATTCATTTGTGTCTTAATGTCTTAAGTAACCAAACCATTCCTACATACAGTATCATATGACTTGGAGGTACCTCAAAATATGTCTACTATGTTACATCTGGTCAGAGCGACAAGCATGAACATTTGGCATTGATCAGTAGCCTAAACACTCAGTGCCTATTGAGGGCCAGTTGAAGGCCTCATGGTGTGTAGACCTAAGCCAGTGTGCTGTCATTGATACATTAAATAGGCTACTATTAATAAATGACCATAACATAGTCCAAGTGTTTGTGATATGCTGTAAACTCATAAAAGGATAGTATTTCAGGACAAAATGGAACCTTGTAGCCTCGTATAAAGACAACTTTAGACTGTGAGAATAGTCCCTTTCCTCCAGGCCTCTCCTTCCCATCTCTATCAGTAAAGAAGAGAGGACAGATAGGTGATCAGTTAGATCAAAGGACCGGGCGTACGGCTTTTACAGCCGTGTTGAGGTGCACTGATGGGAGAGAGTGAGGAACAAGACCGTTGAAGATGGGAAAGGCGTACACCTATGAAGCAAGAGGGACGGAGAGCATGGGAACTGTGTGTTTGTGCGCGTGCTTAAACTGCGTGTAAAGAGCTAAAGGGTAGGCTTGTACATCACCATGGCAACAGCCTCCAGGAACAATAAAAACAAAACAATATTTACATCTTACAGTTAAATTAGGAAAAGGAATCAAACATCAGTATGTACATATCAACTGCCATGTGGTACAGTATTTGGAAGTGTCATTTTGTACCAGTCCCACAAGACTGCTGGCATCAAATCCAATGTTTGAATAGGCCTGTGCTATGTATTCCTAGCACAAGCTTGCTTTGACAGAAAATGGTGTCCCTGAGGAACTGTTGTGTAGCCTGTGTGTGTGTTGTACTGGGTTACACTGAAAGTTGGGCTTTTTTTGGGACAAGGCAATGGTCCATACAGACAAGTCTGTGAAACAGTGGGTGGACTATAGACTGTCCATCTGGACAAGGTTTTGTCAACCCCCGCAGGCTTATTCCCTGACTCATAAAAGTGTGTGTGAGTCAAATGGAAGGTGGAGGGTTCTATTAGGGTAGGTAATGTTTGTGGAGTTTTCTTTGGGAGACAATGATACATATTTTCCCATCTTGAGGCTCGAGTCATTCACAATATTCCAAAGCTGTGAGGCCCTTTTCCAAAACCTCTCAGCACCACATAGCGGGACACACACACACAGGAAAATCAATAGCAGATGATTTCATGGCCATGGTTCAGATATATACTAGCTGTACACATACTAGCTGTACACGGTCATAGTTCACATATACTAGCTGTACATATACTAGCTGTACACGGTCGTAGTTCACATATACTAGCTGTACACATACTAGCTGTACACGGTCATAGTTCACATATACTAGCTGTACATATACTAGCTGTACACGGTCATAGTTCACATATACTAGCTGTACACGGTCATAGTTCACATATACTAGCTGTACACATACTAGCTGTACACGGTCGTAGTTCAGGTACACTAGCTGTCGGTAGTTCACATATACTAGCTGTACACATACTAGCTGTACACGGTCGTAGTTCAGGTACACTAGCTGTACACATACTAGCTGTACACGGTCATAGTTCACATATACTAGCTGTACACATACTAGCTGTACACGGTCGTAGTTCACATATACTAGCTGTACACATACTAGCTGTACACGGTCGTAGTTCAGGTACACTAGCTGTACACGGTCGTAGATCACATATACTAGCTGTACACATACTAGCTGTACACGGTCGTAGTTCAGGTACACTAGCTGTACACGGTCGTAGTTCAGGTACACTAGCTGTACACATACTAGCTGTACACGGTCATAGTTCACATATACTAGCTGTACACATACTAGCTGTACACGGTCGTAGTTCAGGTACACTAGCTGTACACATACTAGCTGTACACGGTCATAGTTCACATATACTAGCTGTACACATACTAGCTGTACACGGTCGTAGTTCAGGTACACTAGCTGTACACATACTAGCTGTACACGGTCATAGTTCACATATACTAGCTGTACACATACTAGCTGTACACAGTCGTAGTTCAGGTACACTAGCTGTACACGGTCGTAGTTCAGGTATACTAGCTGTACACATACTAGCTGTACACGGTCATAGTTCACATATACTAGCTGTACACATACTAGCTGTACACGGTCGTAGTTCAGGTACACTAGCTGTACACATACTAGCTGTACACGGTCATAGTTCACATATACTAGCTGTACACATACTAGCTGTACACGGTCGTAGTTCACATATACTAGCTGTACACATACTAGCTGTACACAGTCGTAGTTCAGGTACACTAGCTGTACACATACTAGCTGTACACGGTCGTAGTTCACATATACTAGCTGTACACGGTCATAGTTCAGGTACTAGCTGTACACATACTAGCTGTACACGGTCGTAGTTCAGGTACACTAGCTGTACAGTTCAGGTACTAGCTGTACACGGTCATAGTTCACATATACTAGCTGTACACATACTAGCTGTACACGGTCGTAGTTCAGGTACTAGCTGTACACGGTCGTAGTTCAGGTACACTAGCTGTACACGGTCGTAGTTCAGGTACTAGCTGTACACGGTCGTAGTTCAGGTACTAGCTGTACACGGTCATAGTTCAGGTACTAGCTGTACACATACTAGCTGTACACGGTCGTAGTTCAGGTACACTAGCTTCACGGTCGTAGTTCAGGTACTAGCTGTACACATACTAGCTGTACACGGTCATAGTTCACATATACTAGCTGTACACATACTAGCTGTACACGGTCGTAGTTCAGGTACTAGCTGTACACGGTCGTAGTTCAGGTACTAGCTGTACACGGTCGTAGTTCAGGTACTAGCTGTACACGGTCGTAGTTCAGGTACTAGCTGTACACGGTCGTAGTTCAGGTACTAGCTGTACACAGTTCAGGTACTAGCTGTACACGGTCGTAGTTCAGGTACTAGCTGTACACATACTAGCTGTACACGGTCGTAGTTCAGGTACACTAGCTGTACACGGTCGTAGTTCAGGTACACTGGCTGTACACGGTCGTAGTTCAGGTACACTGGCTGTACACGGTCGTAGTTCAGGTACACTGGCTGTACACGGTCGTAGTTCAGGTACACTGGCTGTACACGGTCGTAGTTCAGGTACACTGGCTGTACACGGTCGTAGTTCAGGTACACTGGCTGTACACGGTCGTAGTTCAGGTACACTGGCTGTACACGGTCGTAGTTCAGGTACACTGGCTGTACACGGTCGTAGTTCAGGTACACTGGCTGTACACGGTCGTAGTTCAGGTACACTGGCTGTACACGGTCGTAGTTCAGGTACACTGGCTGTACACGGTCGTAGTTCAGGTACACTGGCTGTACACGGTCGTAGTTCAGGTACACTGGCTGTACACGGTCGTAGTTCAGGTACACTGGCTGTACACGGTCGTAGTTCACGTACACTGGCTGTACACGGTCGTAGTTCAGGTACACTGGCTGTACACGGTCGTAGTTCAGGTACACTAGCTGTACACGGTCGTAGTTCAGGTACACTGGCTGTACACGGTCGTAGTTCAGGTACACTGGCTGTACACGGTCGTAGTTCACGTACACTGGCTGTACACGGTCGTAGTTCACGTACACTGGCTGTACACGGTCGTAGTTCAGGTACACTGGCTGTACACGGTCATAGTTCAAGTACACTAGCTGTACACGGTCGTAGTTCAGGTACACTGGCTGTACACGGTCGTAGTTCAGGTACACTGGCTGTACACGGTCGTAGTTCAGGTACACTGGCTGTACACAGTACACTGGCTGTACACGGTCGTAGTTCAGGTACACTGGCTGTACACGGTCGTAGTTCAGGTACACTGGCTGTACACGGTCGTAGTTCAGGTACACTGGCTGTACACGGTCGTAGTTCACGTACACTGGCTGTACACGGTCGTAGTTCACGTACACTGGCTGTACACGGTCGTAGTTCACGTACACTGGCTGTACACGGTCATAGTTCACGTACACTGGCTGTACACGGTCGTAGTTCAGGTACACTGGCTGTACACGGTCGTAGTTCAGGTACACTGGCTGTACACGGTCGTAGTTCAGGTACACTGGGCTGTACACGGTTCGTAGTACACTGGCTGTACACGGTCGTAGTTCAGGTACACTGGCTGTACACGGTCGTAGTTCACGTACACTGGCTGTACACGGTCGTAGTTCAGGTACACTGGCTGTACACGGTCGTAGTTCAGGTACACTGGCTGTACACGGTCGTAGTTCAGGTACACTGGCTGTACACGGTCGTAGTTCACGTACACTGGCTGTACACGGTCGTAGTTCACGTACACTGGCTGTACACGGTCGTAGTTCAGGTACACTGGCTGTACACGGTCGTAGTTCAGGTACACTGGCTGTACACGGTCGTAGTTCACGTACACTGGCTGTACACGGTCGTAGTTCACGTACACTGGCTGTACACGGTCGTAGTTCAGGTACACTGGCTGTACACGGTCGTAGTTCATGTACACTGGCTGTACACGGTCATAGTTCACGTACACTGGCTGTACGCGGTCGTAGTTCACGTACACTGGCTGTACGCGGTCGTAGTTCACGTACACTGGCTGTACGCGGTCGTAGTTCACGTACACTGGCTGTACGCGGTCGTAGTTCACGTACACTGGCTGTACGCGGTCGTAGTTCACGTACACTGGCTGTACACGGTCATTGTTGATTATGTTAACTTCTGCATGTATCAGCGCCTGGTTTTATGTAGAGGCACAGTAATGATGATGGATTTGTGACTGTAGGTCTTATGTAATCAGACAGTTATTACAGTGATGACTAGCGTTACCACATGACAATAATGCTCGTCCATTACAATATGTGGGAAATGATGAGGATGATTGTGAGATGAAAGAAGGAACATTTTTAAAAGCCAACACATGCCAGTTATGTTGAACACTCTAGCTACACAGGAGAGTCAAGTACTGGTTGTTGTCGGTGCTCGCTATCGTTACTCCTGGTTCTAGTGGCTACTGTCACTGAAGGGGTTCTACAATTGCACAAACACAGAGAGAAACCCCTTTGATCAGTGTGTGGCTGAGAGTACAGTATGTCATCCTGCTCCACAAACAAACAGTGCTGAAGTGATGTGAGAAGAGGTGGTGATTCTCAGAGGACACACACACACACACACATACACACACAGCAGTGATCGGCTCAAGGCTCCAACACAAGCAGCAGAACACATAAAAAATAAACGCAGGGGAGGCTTGTCTCTGTCGCTCTGTGCCAATTTAAACAGAGATTGATGGAGAGACAGATACTGTGTCTGTGTATTTTCTGTGTTCTGTTGCTTGTGTTGGAATCTTAAGCAGATCACTAACCCAGAATGGAGTGTGTGTGTGTAATACACATTAAGAAATGTCCTTGTTTTTGAAAGAAAAGCAAAAACATTTTTGTCCATTTAAAATAGCATCAAATTGATCAGAAATACAGTGTAGACATTGTTAATGTTGTAAATGACTATTGTAGCTGGAAACGTTTTAATGGAATATCTACGTAGGCGTACAGAGGACTATTATCAGCAACCATCACTCCTGTGTTCCAATGGCACTTTGTGTTAGCTAATCCAAGTTTATCATTTTAAAAGGCTAACTGATAATTAGAAAACCCTTTTGCAATGTTAGCACAGCTGAAAACTGTTGTCTGATTAAAGAAGCAATAAAACTGTTCTTCTTTAGACTAGTTAAGTATCTGGAGAGTCAGCATTTGTGGGTTCGATTGCAGGCTCAAATTGGCCAGAAACAAAGACCTTTCTTCTGAAACTTGTCAGTCTATAATTGTTCTGAGAAATGAAGGCTATTCCATGCGAGAAATTGACAAGAAACTGAAGTTCTCGTACAGCGCTGTGTACTACTCCCTTCACAGAACAACTGGTTCTAACCAGAATAGAAAGAGGAGCGGGAGGCCCCGGTGCAAGAGGACAAGTACATTAGTGTCTATTTTGAGAAACAGAAGCCTCACAAGTCCTCAAATGGCAGCTTCATTAAATAGTACCCGCAAAACACCAGTCTCAATGTCAACAGTGAAGAGGCGACTCTGGGATGTTGGCGTTCTAAGCAGAGTTCCTCTGTCCAGTGTCTGTGTTCTTGTGCCCATCTTGATCTGTCCTTTTTATTGGCCAGTCTGAGATATGGCTTTTTCTTTGCAACTCTGCCTAGAAGTCCAGCATCCCGGAGTCCCCTCAACACTGTAATTTCACACATAGAGAGATAGTGATTGGTCCTCGCTCATTTCCCCAGTATGTATCGGTCTATGAAGACCAGAGAGGAAATAACACAAAATACTGTTTATTTTCTGCAATAGTTTCTAACCACAATACTCAGAATTGGTCTTATTATAACACTTAGAATCAGTAATAAATTTCACTTTTTCCCACCACAGCAGCACTCATGGTGTAGTGGACCACTAGACTGAACCACTAGCCTTGGCAGGCCAACACAGATATGTGTGTGTGTTTCCTCAACCGCCTAGTGACTAGACCAACCATATGGGAAGACCACCTCGTGTGTGTGTGCGTGCGTAGGAGGGGTGTAAACAAATCAAATCAAATCAAATTTTAACAGTTAACAGACCATCCATAAAGATAGAGGATGGGGAGATGTAAAGGAGTAGTCTGGAGGAGGGGAAGACGTGGGTCAGGGGTTAACTGTGGAGTATATAAGTGGGATCACACACACACAATCTCTTAATTCAATTTCAATTCAATTTAAGGGCTTTATTGGCATGGGAAATGTATGTTTACATTGTCAAAGCAAGTGAAGTAGATAATAAACAATAAAAAATTAACAGGAAACTAGAGGTCGACCGATTAATCGGAATGGCTGATTAGGGCCGATTTCAAGTTTTCATAGCAATCGGTAATCTGAATTTTTGGACACGGATCATGGCCGATTACATTGCACTCCACGAGGAGACTGTGTGGCAGGCTGACTACCTGTTATGCGAGTGCAGCAAGGAGCCAAGGTAAGATGCTAGCTAGCATTAAACTTATCTTATAAAAAAAATCAGTCTTAACAAAACCACTAGTTAACAACACATGGTTGATGATATTACTAGTTTATCTAGCTAGTCCTGCGTTGCATATAAATTATGCGGTGCCTATTAATTTATCATTGAATGATAGCCTACTTCGCCAAACGGGTGTCACTTCTCTTTCTTTCTGTGCAACAGAGTCAGGGTATATGCAGCAGTTTGGGCCGCCTGGCTCGTTGCGAACTGTGTGAAGACTATTTCTTCCTATTAAAGACCGCCAACTTCGCCAAACGGGGTTGATTTAACAAAAGTGCATTTGCCAAAAAAGCACAATCTCGCATGAATGTACCTAACCATAAACATGCCTTTCTTAAAATCAATACACAGAAGTATATTTATTTAAACCTGCATATTTAGTGAACAGAAATCCAGGTTAGCAGGCAATATTAAACTAGGAAAATCGTGTCACTTCTCTTGCACGCAGTCAGGGTATATGCAACAGTTTGGGCCGCCTGGCTCATTGCGAACTAATTTGCCAGAATTTTACGTAATTATGACATTGAAGGTTGTGCAATGTAACAGGAATATTTAGACTTAGGAATGCCACCTGTTCGATAAAATACGGAACGGTTCCGTATTTCACTGAAAGAATAAATGTTTAGTTTTCAAAATGATAGTTTCCGGATTTGACGATATTAATGACCTAAGGCTCGTATTTCTGTGTGTTATTATGTTACAATTAAGTCTATGATTTGATAGAGCAGTCTGACTGAGCGATGGTAGGCAGCAGCAGGCTCGTAAACATTCATTCAAACAGCACTTTCGTGCGTTTGCCAGCTGCTCTTCGCTGTGCTTCAAGCATTGAGCTGTTTATGGCTTCAAGCCTATCAACTCCCGAGATTAGGCTGGTGTAACCGATGTGAAATGGCTAGCTCGTTTGCGGGGTGTGCGCTAATAGCGTTTCTATCAGCGACGTCGCTCGCTCTGATACCTTGAAGTAGTTGTTCCCCTTGCTCTGCAAGAGCCTCAGCTTTTGTGGAGCGATGCGTAACGATGCTTCGAGGGTGGCTGTTGTCCATGTGTTCCTGGTTCGAGCCCAGGTAGGGGCGAGGAGAGGTATGGAAGCTATACTGTTACTAGCAGTACTATAGTGCCTATAAGAACATCCAATAGTAAAAGGTATATGAAATAGAAATGGTATAGAGAGAAATAGTCCTATAATAACTACAACCTAAAGCTTCTTACCTCATATGTTCTCATGTTCTGAGCAAGGAACTGAAACGTTAGCTTTACATGGGAGAGAGAGAGGGACATGGCACATATTGCACTTTTACTTTCTTCTCCAACACTTTGTTTTTGCATTATTTAAACCAAATTGAACATGTTTCATTATTTATGACACTAAATTGATTTTATTGATGTATTAAGTGGAAATAAGTGTTCATTCAGTATTGTTGTAATTGTCATTATTACAAATAAAAATAAAATAAAATCATCCGATTAATCGGTATTTGCTTTTTTAAGCGGTATTGGCGTTGAAAAATCATAGTCGGTCGACCTCTACAGGAAACATTACACTTACAAAAGTTCCAAAAGACATTTAGAATGTCATTATGTCTCTATACAGTGTTGTAACGATGTGCAAATAATTAAAGTACAAAAGTGAAAATCAACATAATTATGGGTTGTATTTACAATTGTTTGTTCTTCACTGGTTGCCCTTTTTTTGTGCCAATAGGTCACAAATCTTGCTGCTGTGATGACACACTGGTATTTCACCCAGTACATATGGGAGTCTAACAAAATTGGATTTGTTATCGAATTCTTTGTGGATCTGTGTAATCTGAGGGAAATGTGTGTCTCTAATATGGTCATACATTTGGCAGGAGGTTAGGAAGTGCAGCTCAGTTTTCACCTCATTTTGTGGGCAGTGTGCACATAGCCTGTCTTCTCCAAGTCTGCCTACGATGGCCTTTCTCAATAGCAAGGCTATGCTCATTGAGACTGTACATAGTCAAAGATTTCCTTACGTTTGGGTCAGTCACAGTGGTCAGGTATTCTGCCACTGTGTACTCTGTTTAGGGCCAAATATCATTCTAGTTCCCTCTGTTTTTTGGTAAATTCTTTCCAATGTGTCAAGTATTTTTTTTCTCATGATTTGGTTGGGTCTAATTGTGTTGCTGTCATGGGTCTCTCTCTCATGTACCTACTCCTCACTCAACATAACTCTTGAGTTTTAATTAAGTTTCCTTTAGTTCTGTGAACATTAGAGAGATGTTGAATGTATTTACCCTGTGTAACAATACAAACCGTTAGCCACACACAGTGAGCTCTGGAGTGTCCTAAGAAAAAGCTTTGTAAAACATTAATTACCGATAACAAGCATTCCACAGTCCACTCATTTAAATATATTACAGCTGCACCATCGAGGTCATCCTGATGGGTTTCATCACTGCCTGGTATGGCAAACGCTCTGCCTCCGACTGCAAGGCACTACAGAGGGTAGTGCATACGGCCCAGTACATCACAGGGCCAAGCTTGCCATCCAAGGAGCTCTATACCAGGCGGTGTCAGAGGAAGGCCCTAAAAATTGTCAGACTCCAGCCACCCTAGTCGGAGATTGTTCTCTCTGCTACCACACGGCAAGTGGTACCAGAGCACCAAGTCTAGGTCCAAGAGGCTTCTAAACAGCTTCTACCCCCAAGCCATAAGACTCCTGAACATCTAATCAAATGGCTACCCAGACTAGTTGCATAGTCACCTTTCATAACACCTTTCATAACACCTTTCATAACATAACTACAGCCAGTGTACCATAACTTTCATTACCTACATGTACATATTACCTCAACCGGTGCCCCCGCACATTCACTCTGTACCGGTACACCCTGTCTATAGACGGTACACCCTGTCTATAGACGGTACACCCTGTCTATAGACGGTACACCCTGTCTATAGCCTCCACATTGACTCTGTACCAGTACACCCTGTCTATAGACGGTACACCCTGTATATAGCCTCCACATTGACTCTGTACCGGTACCCACTGTCTATAGCCTCCACATTGACTCTGTACCGGTACACCCTGTCTATA
This sequence comes from Oncorhynchus tshawytscha, assembly GCF_018296145.1. Lineage (NCBI taxonomy): Eukaryota > Metazoa > Chordata > Actinopteri > Salmoniformes > Salmonidae > Oncorhynchus > Oncorhynchus tshawytscha. The sequence continues at coordinate 23,037,075 of NC_056445.1, forward strand.
GCCTCCACATTGACTCTGTACTGGTACACCCTGTCTATAGCCTCCACATTGACTCTGTACCGGTACACCCTGTCTATAGACAGTACACCCTGTCTATAGCCTCCACATTGACTCTGTGCTGGTACACCCTGTCTATAGCCTCCACATTGACTCTGTACTGGTACACCCTGTCTATAGCCTCCACATTGACTTTGTACTGGTACCCTCTGTCTATAGCCTCCACATTGACTCTGTACCGGTACACCCTGTCTATAGACAGTACACCCTGTCTATAGCCTCCACATTGACTCTGTACCGGTACACCCTGTCTATAGACAGTACACCCTGTATATAGCCTCCACATTGACTCTGTACTGGTACACCCTGTCTATAGCCTCCACATTGACTCTGTACCGGTACACCCTGTCTATAGCCTCCACATTGACTCTGTACCGGTACACCCTGTCTATAGCCTCCACATTGACTCTGTACCGGTACACCCTGTCTATAGACAGTACACCCTGTCTATAGCCTCCACATTGACTCTGTACCAGTACACCCTGTATATAGCCTCCACATTGACTCTGTACTGGTACACCCTGTCTATAGCCTCCACATTGACTCTGTACCCGTACCCCCTGTCTATAGCCTCCACATTGACTCTGTATTGGTACACCCTGTCTATAGCCTCCACATTGAGTCTGTACCGGTACACCCTGTCTATAGCCTCCACATTGACTCTGTACCGGTACACCCTGTCTATAGCCTCCACATTGACTCTGTACCGGTACACCCTGTCTATAGCCTCCACATTGACTCTGTACCGGTACACCCTGTCTATAGCCTCCACATTGACTCTGTACCGGTACACCCTGTCTATAGCCTCCACATTGAGTCTGTACCGGTACACCCTGTCTATAGCCTCCACATTGACTCTGTACCGGTACACACTGTCTATAGCCTCCACATTGAGTCTGTACCGGTACACCCTGTCTATAGCCTCCACATTGACTCTGTACCGGTACACCCTGTCTATAGCCTCCACATTGACTCTGTACCGGTACACCCTGTCTATAGCCTCCACATTGACTCTGTACCGGTACACCCTGTCTATAGCCTCCACATTGACTCTGTACCGGTACACCCTGTCTATAGCCTCCACATTGACTCTGTACCGGTACACCCTGTCTATAGCCTCCACATTGAGTCTGTACCGGTACACCCTGTCTATAGCCTCCACATTGACTCTGTACCGGTACACACTGTCTATAGCCTCCACATTGAGTCTGTACCGGTACACCCTGTCTATAGCCTCCACATTGACTCTGTAAAGGTGCACCCTGTCTATAGCCTCCACATTGACTCTGTACCGGTGCACCCTGTCTATAGCCTCCACATTGAGTCTGTACCGGTACACCCTGTCTATAGCCTCCACATTGACTCTGTACCGGTACACCCTGTCTATAGCCTCCACATTGACTCTGTGGTGCACCCTGTCTATAGCCTCCACATTGACTCTGTACCGGTACACCCTGTCTATAGCCTCCACATTGACTCTGTACCGGTACACCCTGTCTATAGCCTCCACATTGACTCTGTACCGGTACACCCTGTCTATAGCCTCCACATTGACTCTGTACTGGTACACCCTGTCTATAGCCTCCACATTGACTCTGTACCGGTACACCCTGTCTATAGCCTCCACATTGACTCTGTACCGGTACACCCTGTCTATAGCCTCCACATTGACTCTGTACCGGTACACCCTGTCTATAGCCTCCACATTGACTCTGTACCGGTACACCCTGTCTATAGCCTCCACATTGACTCTGTACCGGTACACCCTGTATTTCGCCCTGCTATCGTTATTTATTGCGCCTCTTTAATTATTTGTTTCTCTTATCTCTTTTTTAAAAGTAGTTTCTTAAAGCTGCACTGTTGGTTAAGGGCTTGTTAGTAAGTGTTTCACGAAGGTCTACACCTGTTGTATTCGTCACATGTGACAAATAAAATTAGATTTGATTGTGAGCGTGTTTGTGTATTTGCGTGTGACCAGTGGTTCAAGGACTAAAGGAAGGAAGGAAGCATTATCACTGTAGCATGTCTACAGCATATGCATAGCCCTGTTTTTAATCTCTCTGGTGTTGGCGTCAGTGTGCTTCTGGCTCTGTCTGGAGAGGGGGAGGGATAATCAGCAGTTGATTAAGGTGTGTGTGTGTGTGTGTGTGTGAAACACAAAAGTCTAGATATTGTCTTCTCTCTCAGTCCATCTCTGTTTGGATCTGTCTTTTTCACATCTATCACGTCTGTCTTTTGGTCTCATTCGTTCACTCCCTTCTCATCCCCTCTCTCCCTCCCTCTCCTCTCCCCTCCCTCCCTCTCTCCTCTCCCCTCCCTCCCTCTCTCCTCTCCTTTCTCCTCCCTCCCTACCTCCCTCCCTCCCTCTCCTGTCTCCCTCCCTCTCCCCTCCCTCCCTCTCCTCTCCCCTCCCTCTCCTCTCCCCTCCCTCTCCTCTCCCCTCCCTCCCCTCTCTCCTCTCCTCTCCTCTCCCCTCCCTCCCTCTCTCCTCTCCTTTCTCCTCCCTCCCTCTCTCCCTCCCTACCTCCCTCCCTCTCCTGTCTCCCTCCCTCCCTCCCTTCCTCTATAGAGACAGACCCAGTCCCTCTGTCACTCTTTATCAATCCTTCTCTCTTCCTCCTCGGGCTCTGTCTCTTCCTCCTGTTCTACCTCTTCTTTCCTCCCTCTCTCCCTCCCCCTCCTCTCCCTCCTCCCTCTCCCTCTCTCTCTCCCTCCCCTCCCTCCCCTCTCCTCTCCTTTCTCCCCCTCTCTCCCTCCCTACCTCCCTACCTCCCTCCCTCTCCTGTCTCCCTCCCTCCCTCCCTTCCTCTATAGAGACAGACCCAGTCCCTCTGTCACTCTTTATCAATCCTTCTCTCTTCCTCCTGTTCTACCTCCTCTCTCCCTCCCTACCTCCCTCCCTCTCCTCTCTCCCTCCCTACCTCCCTCCCTCTCCTGTCTCCCTCCCTCCCTCCCTTCCTCTATAGAGACAGACCCAGTCCCTCTGTCACTCTTTATCAATCCTTCTCTCTTCCTCCTCGGGCTCTGTCTCTTCCTCCTGTTCTACCTCTTCTTTCCTCCATCTCTTCTTTCACTCCTTAGGTACATGTACACACACACACACACACACACTAATACACACACACATACTTCATCACCACCTCATTCCTTATCTATTCTGCCCTACCAAAAAGCAAAATGGCAGTAACTGCTCATAGTGGAACTGAGAAAAATGGCTTTTATTTACTTTGGTTTTACAGTAACTTTATGCAGTTACTGCTAACATGACCCCCCCATTTTCAAAACACAATGCAATATAGACAGGATACTTGTCCACATGATTAAGCATGTATTGAATGTAGCAAAAATGACACATTTACACACAACACATTTTTGACCAAATTAGCAGTTGCTGCCTTTTTGCTTGGTAGGACAGTATGGAGGGAGTGTTTTTATTTTAGTGGTGACGTTGACGGACTCTCCGTTGACAGCAGCGTTTTGGGAATTCTCTGAGTCCATGACCGCGGTCGGGAAAACCTTCAGATTGGATTCATTAGTGCCGCTGGAAATCCCTCTTCAATCAGTGTTGTGTCAGGAGCCACAAGGTTGACTTGGGGCCGCGCCACCTTTCCTGCAAATCCATAGAAACCATATCATAGCACATATTATAGGTTATCAGACTACATATACACTTAACACTCGTTTGGAAAACTGAATTGGCAAGGACAAGTACTTCCTCTTAGGAGACCAGCACAGGACATATGGAAAGAGGCCAAGGGAAGAAGGATGTTTTCAGAGTATTGGGACCCAGCCCATGGATGGAAGGCCAGACTGTCATTGTAGTTAATGAGGTTCTGACCTGAACACAAACACATTCCTTCCTACCTCCTTTGGCTTGTATACTAGCACTTGTTCTGGGATAAATTGCACCGTGCCAAGACGGTGGATAAATTGCACCGTGCCAAGACGGTGGATAAATTGCACCGTGCCAAGACGGTGGATAAATTGCACCGTGCCAAGACGGTGGATAAATTGCACCGTGCTAAGACGGTGGATAAATTGCACCGTGCCAAGACGGTGGATAAATCGCACAGTGCCATCTTTTTAAGTGGGAGAACTTGCACAATTGGTGGCTGACTAAATACTTTTTTGCCCCACTGTATATGTATGACTATACTGTATGTCAGGGTTCCCCATCTGACGGCACCGCGGGGGATTTTATTTGGCCACCTAATCTGACTTTGGTGCAGGTCACGTTGTTCTTCACATTACCGTCTCTGGTAAACACACACGATATCAAATCATATCTAAGTTTATTTGTCACATGCACAGGATACAGAAGGTGAAATGGTTACTTGCATAGTGGAGTCTTTTGTTTAGACATGTAGCTAGCTAAACAATGAACCATAATCCCAACTCCTACTACAACTCATGAATCTGCGGGTAGCTAAAGCTAACCAACTAGGTTCAATGTTAGCTAGCTACATAGCCATTTGCATTGTTAATTAAAACATAATGTTTTCTGAGATAGAAATAATATCACTACACTGATCATACACATAATGGTAGCTAGCGAGCCGGAAACGTAGAACATTTGAAAATGTAGCTCGACTCTTACCTGTATAGATGGATGAACGCTTCACGGTAGACTGGAACCATTTAACTCTGTCTTGTTTGTAGCTACATCTTGCTTGGCCAGCGTTGGGTCAAGTCACTCCGGTTCACACTGGCTGTGGCGTGTGCAGAAAGTAGCCCAACTGATCTGTCGATTGCGCCTGCTAAATTCAGGTTATCAATGTTGTTGAGAAAAGGAGCACATTTTTTGTAGTTCTCGATTGTTAACCCATACTGAGCAGCTCACGTTATAGACAGAGGCATTCTACATGGCAGACCAATCCAAACTCATCTCCCGGCATGTCCAGCCCATCCAGTATCTCAGCCAATCATGGCTAGCGGGAAGGCTGGCGATTAAACCAACTAGGCTCAACCAACTAACCAACAACTTTATTCATATTTAGAGATGGAATACACGTTTGTTATTAAAACAAATGAAAATTGTGAAGGAATGTTCCAGACGGCATTTCTTCCCCAAAAAATCACCACCAAACGAAGAATTTCAAATGCCTCTCCTGTGAGGTAGTGACGTGTGACGTGTGTGTGCCTAGCTTCCTGAAAAGGGTCACAAATGTAAGCAAGGTTTAAAATGATTGTGTTTTAGTCAAATATTATATCCATTTGGGCTTCTTGTGGTCAATTTGAAGTCTTACCAATAATTTGTAATTATGTTCCGAACCCCTGGCTATCCACTCAAGAAAAACTGGTCCCACGGCTGAATCTAGTTGATGATCCCTGCTGTATGTATTTATAGCTGCAGTATGCCTGAATGTATTGGGTGTGTGAATTGGCATGTGAAATGTGTGTGTGTGTGTGTGTGTGAACAGTTGTGACAGCTTTAGTGGTGACAGTGCAGACAGATGTAGATTGGCGCTCCGATGACATTTGCAGTCTCAAGACAGGCCTCCCATGCACACAACGGAATTGGCTCAGCAGTTCTTAGTGTGTGTGGTTTGTGTGTGTGTGACAGCTGATCTCAACCCTGTCCTGAAGTACTATTAAGCCTATGACTGAGTACAGCTGCCATTCAGCTTCATTCTATCAAACAACATTGCAATGTGTGTGTGATGGAGAGTTGGTAAATGAATACGTGTGTGTGTGTCTGTCACGAGGTGATGGACAGCGTTTAACCAGCCGGTGCTATGATGCACTCTTAATTCCCACGGTAATTGTTTTCCCGCTCGCCCATTTCTCATTGCCGTGGGAGCCGTAGCGCGAGCAGAGAAACCAGGAAGTGAATTACTCTGAGTGACAGCCCCTAATGGGCCATATTTCCCATCAGGCCGAGCTGACGCCAACAGATTGCCCTCCAATTACCAAATACAAACTCTGACACACACTCTTTGAAATTCATAAAGAATGAGAAACACACACACTGATGTGAAAAAATAATCCTTCACTACCTATCACCACAACTCTGCATTGGAGTTTAAACCACTATGTTTGGATAGTGCTCGTATGTCTCAATATGACCAGAACTTTCCTTTTCCTTGTATGACCCAAGGTGGAATACATGACAAATGAGTTCTTTTTAAAACGGATATAAAATATTCAACACTCCCTGACTGCAGTGAAAAATAGAGAATATATCATTCTCTGTGAGTCCAGTGCTCCTTCTGTTCAGATCACCAAAAGCGGTTAAATTCGGGAGGAAAAGCCATTGGGTGTGAGTTATTGTGTGGATTATTTTATTATTGCTTTATGCATTTGTGCAGAATGTTTGATGTCTGATTGATGGAACCGCGAATAGCCTGTCTTCCAAAATCACCAATCGCTATTGTAACCTTTTTCCTGCTCGGATATTCCACGTGAAATGTCTGGTTGTTGACACTCCAGAAAGAGGGAAATGGAGACCCAGGTGAAATGCACTTTAAATACATCTGACTTAGAGAGGGAGGTGAGAAAAAAGAGAGAGGGAGGAAAGAGTGGAAACGCAAGGTAGGTGTGAGAGAGGGAAGGAGAGAGGTAGGGAGTGCGAGTAGGAGGTAGTGGATCTAGGCAGGCCGGGGGAGAGAGGAGGAGGGATGTTGGAGGTGTACTGTGTCTCTGCCCAGGGAGGTGGCAGGGGGAAGATCTCATACCAGGCAACCCTAAAGGAAGGCGAGATTACAACACTACCGTCTACTCAACCTCTTCCTATTTCTCCCTGAGGTTTGCTCTCTCCTCAATTCCATTCAATTCAAGGGGCTTTATTGACATGGGAAACATATGTTAACATTACCAAAGCAAGTGAGGTAGATAATATACAAAAGTGAAATAAACAATAAAAATGAACAGTAAACATTACACTCACAGAAGTTCTCTCTCTTTCTTTCTCCCTGAGGATCGGTCTCTCCTTCTCTTTCTTTCTCTCTGAGGATCGGTCTCTTTCTTTCTCTCTGAGGATCGGTCTCTCTTTCTTTTCCCTGAGGATCGGTCTCTCTCTTTCTTCTCCCTGAGGATCGGTCTCTCCTTCTCTGTTTCTTTATCCCTGAGGATCGGTCTCTCCTTCTCTTTCTTTCTCCCTGAGGATCGGTCTCTCCTTCTCTGTTTCTTTATCCCTGAGGATCGGTCTCTCTTCTCTGTTTCTTTCTCCCTGAGGATCGGTCTCTCCTTCTCTGTTTCTTTATCCCTGAGGATCGGTCTCTCCTTCTCTGTTTCTTTATCCCTGAGGATCGGTCTCTCCTTCTCTGTTTCTTTATCCCTGAGGATCGGTCTCTCCTTCTCTGTTTCTTTATCCCTGAGGATCGGTCTCTCCTTCTCTGTTTCTTTATCCCTGAGGATCGGTCTCTCCTTCTCTGTTTCTTTATCCCTGAGGATCGGTCTCTCCTTCTCTGTTTCTTTATCCCTGAGGATCGGTCTCTCCTTCTCTGTTTCTTTATCCCTGAGGATCGGTCTCTCCTTCTCTGTTTCTTTATCCCTGAGGATCGGTCTCTCCTTCTCTGTTTCTTTATCCCTGAGGATCGGTCTCTCTTTCTCTGTTTCTTTATCCCTGAGGATCGGTCTCTCCTTCTCTGTTTCTTTATCCCTGAGGATCGGTCTCTCCTTCTCTGTTTCTTTATCCCTGAGGATCGGTCTCTCCTTCTCTGTTTCTTTATCCCTGAGGATCGGTCTCTCCTTCTCTGTTTCTTTATCCCTGAGGATCGGTCTCTCCTTCTCTGTTTCTTTATCCCTGAGGATCGGTCTCTCCTTCTCTGTTTCTTTATCCCTGAGGATCGGTCTCTCCTTCTCTGTTTCTTTATCCCTGAGGATCGGCCTCTCGCTCTCACCATGTCTCTTTCTAAACATGTTCTATTTTCTTCTAGCTGTGTTTTGATCTCTCTCTCCCCTGTCTGTCTCGATCCCCGTCTCTGTCCCTGTCTCTGTCACTGTCCCTATACCTATCCCTGTCCCTATACCTATCCCTGTCCCTATACCTATCCCTGTCCCTATACCTATCCCTGTCCCTATCCCTGTCCCTATCCCTGTCCCTATACCTATCCCTGTGCCCTGTCCCTATACCTATACCTATCCCTGTCCTATACCTATCCCTGTCCCTATACCTATCCCTGTCCCTATACCTATCCTGTCCTATACCTATCCCTGTCCCTATACCTATCCCTATACCTATCCCTGTCCCTATACCTATCCCTGTGCCCTGTCCTATACTATACCTATCCCTGTCCCTATACCTATACCTATCCCCTGTCCTATACCTATACCTATCCCTGTCCCTATACCTATACCTATCCCTGTCCCTATGCCTATACCTATCCCTGTCCTATACCTATACCTATCCCTGTCCCTATACCTATCCCTGTCCCTATACCTATACCTATCCCTGATTGCCCTGTCCCTATGCCTATCCCTGTCCCTATACCTATCCCTGTACCCTGTCCCTATACCTATCCCTGTCCTATACCTATCCCTGTCCTATACCTATCCCTGTCCTATACCTATCCTGTCCCTATACCTATCCCTGTCCTATGCCTATCCCTGTCCCTATACCTATCCCTGTCCTATACCTATCCCTTGTCCCTATACCTATACCTGTCCCTGTCCCTATACCTATCCCTGTCCTATACCTATACCTATACCTATCCCTGTCCTATACCTATACCTATCCCTGTCCCTATACCTATCCCTGTCCCTATACCTATACCTGTCCCTATATACCTATCCCTGTCCCTATACCTATCCCTGTCCCTATACCTATACCTATACCTGTACCTATCCCTGTCCCTATACCTATACCTATACCTATACCTGTCCTATACCTATCCTGTCCCTATACCTATACCTATCCCTGTCCTATACCTGTTCTTATCCCTGTCCTATACCTATACCTATCCTGTCCCTATGCCTGTCCCTGTCCTATACCTATCCCTGTCCCTATACCTATGCCTATACCTGTCCTATACCTATCCCTGTCCTATGCCTATCCTGTCCCTATGCCTATCCCTGTCCCTATACCTATCCCTGTCCTGTCCTATGCCTATACCTATACCTATACCTATACCTATACCTATCCCTGTCCCTATGCCTATCCCTGTCCCTATGCCTATGCCTATCCCTGTCCTATACCTATCCCTGTCCCTATACCTACCTATGCCTGTCCCTATACCTATCCCTGTCCCTATACCTATCCTGTCCTGTCCCTATGCCTATACCTATCCTGTCCCTATACCTATCCCTGTCCCTATACCTATACCTATCCCTGTCCCTATACCTATCCCTGTCCCTGTCCCTATGCCTATGCCTATGCCTATCCTATACCTATACCTATCCCTGTCCTATACCTATCCCTGTCCCTATACCTATACCTATCCCTGTCCCTATACCTATCCCTGTCCCTATCCCTGTCCCTGTCCCTATACCTATCCCTGTCCCTATACCTATACCTATCCTTTCCTATACCTATCCTATGTCCCTATACCTATACCTATCCCTGTCCCTATACCTATCCCTGTCCTATCCTGTCCCTGTCCCTATACCTATCCCTGTCCCTATACCTATACCTATCCTTTCCCTATACCTATCCCTGTCCTATACCTATACCTATCCCTGTCCTATACCTATCCCTGTCCTATACCTATCCCTGTCCTATACCTGTCCCTATCCCTATCCCTGTCCCTATACCTATCCCTATACCTATCCCTGTCCCTATACCTGTCCCTATACCTATCCCTGTCCCTATACCTATCCCTGTCCCTATACCTATCCCTGTCCCTATACCTATACCTATCCCTGTCCCTATACCTATCCCTGTCCCTATACCTATACCTGTCCCTATACCTGTCTGTTACGAATCCCTTTTGGCCCGACAGTCTAGGGGGGATGGTAATGAGACCCGTAACAACTCATGCAAATTATTATTGTGACAAAGTAAAAGTGTGAACGAAATAACCACGACAACAGAAATCTACCGTCAAACTCCAGGTTTATTTATAAACACACGGTAATGGGGGGGGAGCAGGAAAAGGGGCTGAGCTGGACCCAAGGAAAGAAACAATAAATATACAAAAACACCCCTAAGCTAGACTAGCCTACTTTAACAACAGCTAACTAACCAAAAATACAGTGGGTGGTCCGCCCAGTTCTAACTAGTGTATTTAACAAAGTTTACCTACGGGTAGTGTATGCCCATGGGCGACTTGTCTTGTTTCCCCCTTTTCCCACCAGCAACAAACAAACACCATAACCAAAACAATACTCACAGGTGATGATAAAGTGCTATGGAGGTGCTCAAACAAAAGAGAGGTTAAGACACAAAGCGAGAGTGAAACACAGAGTCCTACATACATGGCATTTACAGAGAGATTGAGCTCTAGAGCAAACCACTGATGGGGTTTTTAAACCAAGGGAAAGGAACTGTGATAGGGTAGGAAATAGGAGGAGGTGTGTCTTCTGATTGATGATTGATTGTTGACTGATTGGGGAGTGATGATTTTCACCTGTGAGGGGAGGAGAGAAAAGTACACAGGATACACACACACACAGACACAGGATACCTGTATCCATAACACTGTCCCTATACCTGTCCCTATACCTATCCCTGTCCCTATACCTGTCCCTATACCTATCCCTGTCCCTATATCTGTCCCTGTCCCTATACCTATCCATGTCCCTATACCTGTCCCTATACCTGTCCCTATCCCTGTCCCTATACCTGTCCCTGTCCCTATACCTATCCCTGTCCCTATATCTGTCCCTGTCCCTATACCTATCCCTGTCCCTATACCTGTCCTATCCCTATACCTATCCATGTCCCTATACCTGTCCCTATACCTATCCATGTCCCTATACCTGTCCCTGTCCCTATACCTATCCCTGTCCCTATACCTGTCCTGTCCCTATACCTGTCCCTATACCTGTCCCTGTCCCTATACCTATCCCTGTCCCTATACCTGTCCCTGTCCCTATACCTATCCATGTCCCTATACCTATCCCTATACCTGTCCCTATACCTGTCCCTGTCCCTGTCCCTATACCTGTCCCTGTCCCTATACCTGTCCCTGTCCCTATACCTATCCCTGTCCCTATACCTATCCCCATTCATCTCTTCTCCGTCCCTCTCTGTGTTCTCTGTCCAGGAGACATTGTCATACAGCATGCAGCATGAGTCTCTAACCCAGAATAGAACACAGCTGGAAGTGTCTGTCCACCCATCCAGCCCTGTCCTTCTCTGGTCTGTCTGTTACTTCCGGCGCCGACAGAGATGGCCGCCTCGCTTCGCGTTCCTAGGAAACTATGCAGTTTTTTGTTTTTTTTACGTGTTATTTCTTACACTAGTACCCCAGGTCATCTTAGGTTTCATTACATACAGTCGAGAAGAACTACTGAATATAAGATCAGCGTCAACTCACCATCAGTACGACCCAAGAATATGTTTTTCGCGACGCGGATCCTGTGTTCTGCCTTACAACCAGGACAACGGAGTGGATTCCATGCAGCGACCCAAAAAAACGACTCAGAAAAAGAGGGAAGCGAAGCGGTCTTCTGGTCAGACTCCGGAGACGGGCACACCGTGCACCACTCCCTAGCATTCTTCTTGCCAATGTCCAGTCTCTTGACAACAAGGTTGATGAAATCCGAGCAAGGGTAGCATTCCAGAGGGACATCAGAGACTGTAACGTTCTCTGCTTCACGGAAACATGGCTCACTGGAGAGACGCTATCCGAGCGGTGCAGCCAGCGGGTTTCCCCACGCATCACGCCGACAGAAACAAACATCTTTCTTGTAAGAAGAGGGGCGGGGGCGTATGCCTCATGGCCAACGTGACATGGTGTGATGAAAGAAACATACAGGAACTCAAATCCTTCTGTTCACCTGATTTAGAATTCCTCACATCAAATGTAGACCGCATTATCTACCAAGAGAATTCTCTTCGATTATAATCACAGCCGTATATATCCCCCCAAGCAGACACATCGATGGCTCTGAACGAACTTTATTTAACTCTCTGCAAACTGGAAACGATTTATCCGGAGGCTGCATTCATTGTAGCTGGGGATTTTAACAAGGCTAATCTGAAAACAAGACTCCCTAAATTTTATCAGCATATCGATTGCGCAACCAGGGGTGGAAAGACCCTGGATCATTGTTACTCTAACTTCGACGCATATAAGGCCCTGCCCCGCCCCCTTTCGGAAAAGCTGACCACGACGCCATTTTGTTGATCCCTGCCTACAGACAGAAACTAAAACAAGAGGCTCCCACGCTGAGGTCTGTCCAACGCTGGTCCGACCAAGCTGACTCCACACTCCAAGACTGCTTCCATCACGTGGACTGGGAGATGTTTCGTATTGCGTCAGACAACAACATTGACGAATACGCTGATTCGGTGTGCGAGTTCATTAGAACGTGCGCTGAAGATGTCATTCCCATAGCAACGATTAAAACATTCCCTAACCAGAAACCGTGGATTGATGGCAGCATTCGTGTGAAACTGAAAGCGCAAACCACTGCTTTTAATCAGGGCAAGGTGTCTGGTAACATGACTGAATACAAACAGTGCAGCTATTCCCTCCGCAAGGCTATCAAACAAGCTAAGCGCCAGTACAAAGTAGAATCTCAATTCAACGGCTCAGACACAAGAGGCATGTGGCAGGGTCTACAGTCAATCACGGACTACAGGAAGAAATCCAGCCCAGTCACGGACCAGGATGTCTTGCTCCCAGGCAGACTAAATAACTTTTTTGCCCGCTTTGAGGACAATACAGTGCCACTGACACGGCCTGCAAAGAAAACATGCGGTCTCTCCTTCACTGCAGCCGAGGTGAGTAAGACATTTAAACGTGTTAACCCTCGCAAGGCTGCAGGCCCAGACGGCATCCCCAGCCGCGCCCTCAGAGCATGCGCAGACCAGCTGGCCGGTGTGTTTACGGACATATTCAATCAATCCCTATACCAGTCTGCTGTTCCCACATGCTTCAAGAGGGCCACCATTGTTCCTGTTCCCAAGAAAGCTAAGGTAACTGAGCTAAACGACTACCGCCCGTAGCACTCACATCCGTCATCATGAAGTGCTTTGAGAGACTAGTCAAGGACCATATCACCTCCACCCTACCTGACACCCTAGACCCACTCCAATTTGCTTACCGCCCAAATAGGTCCACAGACGATGCAATCTCAACCACACTGCACACTGCCCTAACCCATCTGGACAAGAGGAATACCTATGTGAGAATGCTGTTCATCGACTACAGCTCGGCATTCAACACCATAGTACCCTCCAAGCTCGTCATCAAGCTCGAGACCCTGGGTCTCGACGCCGCCCTGTGCAACTGGGTACTGGACTTCCTGACGGGCCGCCCCCAGGTGGTGAGGGTAGGCAACAACATCTCCTCCCCGCTGATCCTCAACACTGGGGCCCCACAAGGGTGCGTTCTGAGCCCTCTCCTGTACTCCCTGTTCACCCACGACTGCGTGGCCATGCACGCCACCAACTCAATCATCAAGTTTGCGGACGACACAACAGTGGTAGGCTTGATTACCAACAACGACGAGACTGCCTACAGGGAGGAGGTGAGGGCCCTCGGAGTGTGGTGTCAGGAAAATAACCTCACATTCAACGTCAACAAAACTAAGAAGATGATTGTGGACTTCAGGAAACAGCAGAGGGAACACCCCCCCCATCCACATCGATGGAACAGTAGTGGAGAGGGTAGCAAGTTTTAAGTTCCTCGGCATACACATCACAGACAAACTGAATTGGTCCACTCACACAGACAGCATCGTGAGGAAGGCGCAGCAGCGCCTCTTCAACCTCAGGAGGCTGAAGAAATTCGGCTTGTCACCAAAAGAACTCACAAACTTCTACAGATGCACAATCGAGAGCATCCTGGCGGGCTGTATCACCGCCTGGTATGGCAACTGCACCGCCCTCAACCGTAAGGCTCTCCAGAGGGTAGTGAGGTCTGCACAACGCATCACCGGGGGCAAACTACCTGCCCTCCAGGACACCTACACCACCCGATGCTACAGGAAGGCCATAAAGATCATCAAGGACATCAACCACCCGAGCCACTGCCTGTTCACCCCGCTGTCATCCAGAAGGCGAGGTCAGTACAGGTGCATCAAAGCTGGGACAGAGAGACTGAAAAACAGCTTCTATCTCAAGGCCATCAGACTGTTAAACAGCCACCACTAACATTGAGTGGCTGCTGCCAACACACTGTCAATGACACTGACTCAACTCCAGCCACTTTAATAATGGGAATTGATGGGAAATGATGTAAATATATCACTAGCCACTTTAAACAATGCTACCTTATATGATGTTACTCACCCTACATTATTCATCTCATATGCATACGTAGATACTGTACTCTATATCATCGACTGCATCCTTATGTAATACATGTATCACTAGCCACTTTAACTATGCCACTTGGTTTACATACTCATCTCATATGTATATACTGTACTCGATATCATCTACTGTATCTTGCCTATGCTGCTCTGTACCATCACTCATTCATATATCCTTATGTACATATTCTTTATCCCCTTACACTGTGTATAAGACAGTAGTTTTTTGGAATTGTTAGTTAGATTACTTGTTCGTTATTACTGCATTGTCGGAACTAGAAGCACAAGCATTTCGCTACACTCGCATTAACATCTGCTAACCATGTGTATGTGACAAATAAGATTTGATTTGATTTGTCTGTCACCACAGTATCACAGTATTCCTCTCTTGTGTATAGTGTAGTACTACCTACAGTGGAGCTAATGCTTTGCTCAGGTTGAGTGAGAGAGATGGATGGGGGGAAACAGTGGAGGCAGGGGCCTGGATGGAGAAAAAAAGGAGGAGAGAGGAGGAAAACCAATTATGAGCCTGATAACAGGGAGGGTATGGATTTTCTACTGTCACTCTGTCCCGCTCTCTCTCTCTGTCCCGCTCTCTCTCTCTGTCCCGCTCTCTCTCTCTGTCCCGCTCTCTCTCTCTGTCCCGCTCTCTCTCTCTGTCCCGCTCTCTCTCTCTCTGTCCCTCTCTCTGTCCCGCTCTCTCTCTCTGTCCCTCTCTCTGTCCCGCTCTCTCTCTCTGTCCCGCTCTCTCTCTCTGTCCCTCTCTCTGTCCCGCTCCCTCTCTCTGTCCCTCTCTCTGTCCCGCTCTCTCTCTCTGTCCCGCTCTCTCTCTCTCTGTCCCGCTCTCTCTCTCTCTGTCCCTCTATCTGTCCCGCTCTCTCTCTCTCTGTCCCTCTCTCTGTCCCGCTCTCTCTCTCTCTCTGTCCCTCTCTCTGTCCCGCTCTCTCTCTCTCTCTGTCCCTCTCTCTGTCCCGCTCTCTCTCTCTGTCCCTCTCTCTGTCCCTCTGTCCCTCTCTCTGTCCCGCTCTCTCTCTCTCTGTCCCTCTCTCTGTCCCGCTCTCTCTCTCTGTCCCTCTCTCTGTCCCGCTCTCTCTCTGTCTGTCCTCTCTCTCTGTCTCTCTCTCTCTGTCCCTCTCTCTGTCCCGCTCTCTCTCTCTGTCCCCCTCTCTCTCTGTCCCTCTCTGTCCCTCTCTCTGTCCCGCTCTCTCTCTCTGTCCCCTCTCTCTCTCTCTGTCCCTCTCTCTCTCTCTGTCCCTCTCTCTCTCTCTGTCCCTCTCTCTCTCTCTGTCCCGCTCTCTCTGTCCCTCTCTCTCTGTCCCTCTGTCTCTGTAAGAATCTCTCTCTCTGTAATCT
>NC_056445.1:23057848-23067848 GCF_018296145.1 Oncorhynchus tshawytscha
AACCAATGAGTGATACTAACAACATTATTTGGAAGAGTTTTTTCATACATTATGTGAAGTGACAAAAAGTCACTATGGGAATGAAAATTACAACATTATCATTGACTATATGACTATAATGAAGTATGTGTTACAAAATGGTGTGTGTGTGTGTGTGTGTGTGTGTGTGTGTGTGTGTGTGTGTGAGACCCTGGAACAGGGCCAGAGAAGTTGGTCAGGATTCACTCTGTTAGACTCGCTGACCCACATTAGAGCTTGGAGCCAGGGTCACGCTAACACACACACACACACACACACACACTCGCTCTCTCTCTCTCCAGTATGTATAATCCTTCACTCCACTGAAGCCACCATAAATGATCAACTTTTTTTCTATTCAAATGGAGAGGGAGAGAAATGAAAGGGAGAGAGACAGGGACACTGTTTCTGATTGGGATATGAGCGGTCACTACTAATATCTGTAATGGTTTATGACAGGTCCCTTTTGGAGTGTATGTGATTTACAATGACTCTGAGGCACAGTGAGATGCCCTTCTCATTGCCTGTTTCATTAGTGTGTCTCAATGTTAATTACATTTCCCTCTACATTCTGTGTTTGACTGCCCTCTCCTCCCTCTTTATCTCTCTTCTCCTCTCCTTCCTCTTTCTCTCTCTTCTCCTCTCCTTCCTCTTTCTCTCTCTTCTCCTCTCCTTCCTCTCTTCTTTGCTGTCCTCTACTTCACCCCTTCTCCTTATACCTCTTTACCTCTCCTCCTTCCACCCCTCTTTACCTCTCCTCCTTCCACCCCTCTTACCTCTCCTCCTTCCACCTCTCTTTACCTCTCCTCCTTCCACCCCTCTTTACCTCTCCTCCTTCCACCCCTCTTTACCTCTCCTCCTTCCACCTCCTCTCTACCTCTCCTCCTTCCACCTCTCTCTACCTCTCCACCTTCCACCCCTCTCTACCTCTCCTCCTTCCACCTCTCTACCTCTCCTCCTCCTCCTTCCTCCCCCTCTCTACTTCCACCCCTCTCTCCTCCTTCCACCCCTCTCTACCTCTCCTCCTTCCACCCCTCTTTACCTCTCCTCCTTCCACCCCTCTTTACCTCTCCTCCTTCCACCCCTCTTTACCTCTCCTCCTTCCACCCCTCTCTACCCTCTCCTCCTTCCACCCCTCTTTACTCTCTCCTCCTTCCACCCCTCTTTACCTCTCCTCCTTCCACCCCTCTTTACCTCTCCTCCTTCCACCTCTCTCTACCTCTCCTCCTTCCACCCCTCTTTACCTCTCCTCCTTCCACCCCTCTTTACCTCTCCTCCTTCCACCCCTCTCTCTTTCCACCCTCTCCTCTCCTCCTTCTCTCCACCCCTCTCTACCTCTCCTTCCACCCCTCTCTACCTCTCCTCCTTCCACCCCCTCTCTACCTCTCCTCCTTCCACCCCTCTCTACCTCTCCTCCTTCCACCCTCTCTACCTCTCCTCCTTCCACCTCTCTCTACCTCTCCTCCTTCCACCTCTCTACTCTACCTCTCCTCCTTCCACCCCTCTCTACCTCTCCTCCTTCCACCCCTCTCTACCTCTCCTCCTTCCACCCCTCTCTACCTCTCCTCCTTCCACCCCTCTCTACCTCTCCTCCTTCCACCCCTCTCTACCTCTCCTCCTTCCTCCCCCTCTCTACCTCTCCTCCTTCCACCCCTCTCTACCTCTCCTCCTTCCACCCCTCTCTCCTCTCCTCCTTCCCCCCTCTCTACCTCTCCTCCTTCCACCCCTCTCTCTCTCCTCCTTCCACCCCTCTCTACCTCTCCTCCTTCCACCCCTCTCTACCTCTCCTCCTTCCTTACCCCTCTTTACCTCTCCTCCTTCCACCCCTCTTTACCTCTCCTCCTTCCACCCCTCTTTACCTCTCCTCCTTCCACCCCTCTCTACCTCTCCTCCTTTTATCTCTAGTCACTGAGTCACTCAGGCTTCTCTCTCTCTCAGGGGTAGTAATAAAGGCTCATGAAGTCAGTAAAAGGTTCTTAGAGAAAGTCACGTGACCCGACTGCTCCCTGGTGCTCTACCCTGGCTTCATGCTGGACTACAACTACCACGTATGTACGTTCAGGACCATTATCACACTCCAATGAAGGCCGTCATTAAAGCTAATGTGGTGTATTTAGTAGCGTGAATGTCAGTGATTCACGGTGTGTTGAGCATTCTGTCACCCTGAGAGGAAGGGAGTGTTGCTGTCTGTCTGTGTCCGGTCAGAGGTTATTCCGGTCAGAGGTTATTCCGGTCAGAGGTTATTCCGGTCAGAGGTTATTCCGGTCAGAGGTTATTCCGGTCAGGGGTTATTCGGTCGGGGTTATCGGTCCGGTCAGGGGTTATTCCGGTCAGGGGTTATTCCGGTCAGGGGTTATTCCGGTCAGGGGTTATTCAGGTCAGGGGTTATTCAGGTCAGGGGTTATTCAGGTCAGGGGTTAGCTAATTGCTAGGCAAGGCGGTACCTATGCCCACCTCAATATTTCACTATCCCTGCAGGGGAAAGAATATACTAATATTGTGTGTGTGCGTCTGTGTGTGTGTTGTGTGCACATTCTGCATGTGTGTGTTTATACAGCATTCAGTCTGTGAACTATAGGGAGCCCTACCTCTTCCTCTACCTCCTCTTCCTCTCCCAGTGTCTGGCTCAGCTCTAAATAACCATGGGAACTCTACAGACTATAGCAGTTCACACACAGACCTGCGGAACTACATTATAATACAGTACATTACTCTCTCCATGTGTTTCTCTTTCTCCATCTGTTTCTCTGTCTCTCTCTTTCTGTCTCAATCCATTTCAAGGGGCTTTATTGACATGGGAAACATGTGTTAACATTGCCAAAGCAAGTGAGGTAGATAATATACAAAAGTGAAATAAACAATACAAATTAACAGTAAACATTACACATACAGAAGTTTCAAAACAATAAAGTCATTACAAATGTCATATTATTTATTTATATATAAATATGTGTTTTAACAATGTACAAATGGTTAAAGTACCGAAGATAAAATAAATCAACATAAATATGGGTTGTATTTACAATGGTGTTTGTTCTTCACTGGTTGCCCTTTTCTCGTGGCAACAGGTCCCAAATCTTGCTGCTGTGATGGCACACTGTGGAATTTCACCCAGTACATATGGGAGTTTATCAAAATTGGGTTTGTTTTCGAATTCTTTGTGGATCTGTGTAATCTGAGGGAAATATGTCTCTCTAATATGGTCATACATTGGGCAGGAGGTTAGGAAGTGCAGCTCAGTTTCCACCTCATTTTGTGGGCAGTGTGCACATAGCCTGTCTTTTCTTGAGAGCCAGGTCTGTCTACGGCGGCCTTTCTCAATAGCAAGGCTATGCTCACTGAGACTGTACATAGCCAAAGCTTTCCTTAACTTTGGGTCAGTCACAGTGGTCAGGTATTCTGCCACGGTGTGCTCTCTGTTTAGAGCCAAATAGCATTTCCAATGTGTCAAGTAATTATCTTTTTCTTTTCTCATGATTTGGTTGGGTCTAATTGTGCTGCTGTCCTGGGGTTCTGTGTGGTGTGTTTGTGTTTGTGAACCGAGCCCCAGGACCAGCTTGCTTAGGGGATTCTTCTCCAGGTTCATCTCTCTGTAGGTGATGACTTTGTTATGGAAGGTTTGGGAATCGCTTCCTTTTAGGTGGTTGTAGAATTTAACAGCTCTTTTCTGGATTTTGATAATTAGTGGGTATCGGCCTAATTCTGCTCTGCATGCATTATTTGGTGTTCTACATTGTACACTGAGGATATTTTTGCAGAATTCTGCATGCAGAGTCTCAATTTGGTGTTTGTCCCATTTTGTGAAGTCTTGGTTGGTGAGTGGACCCCAGACCTCACAACCGTAAAGGGCAATGGGCTCTATGACGGATTCAGGTATTTTTAGCCAGATCCTAAATGGTATGTTGAAATTTATGTTCCTTTTGATGGCATAGAATGTCCTTCTTGCCTTGTCTCTCAGATCGTTCACAGCTTTGTGGAAGTTACCTGTGGTGCTGATGTTTAGGCCAAGGTATGTATAGTTTTTTGTGTGTTCTAGGGCAACGGTGTCTAGATGGAATTTGTATTTGTGCTCCTGGCGACTGGACCTTTTTTGGAACACCACATTTTAGTATTACTGAGATTTACTGTCCGTGCCAATTCGTTGATGTATATGTTGAAGAGGGTGGGGCTTAAGCTGCATCCCTGTCTCACCCCACGACCCTGTTTGAAGAAATGTGTGTTTTTGCCAATTTTAACCGCACACTTGTTGTTTGTGTACATGGATTTTATAATGTCGTATGTTTTCCCCCCCACACCACTTTCCATCAATTTGTATAGCAGACCCTCATGCCAAATTGAGTCGAAGGCTTTTTTGAAATCAACAAAGCATGAGAAGACTTTGCCTTTGTTTTGGTTTGTTTGGTTGTCAATTAGGGAGTCCAGGGGGAATATGTGGTCTGTTGTACGGTAATTTGGTAAAAAGCCAATTTGACATTTGCTCAGTACATTGTTTTCATTGAGGAAATGTACGAGTCTGCTGTTAATGATAATGCAGAGGATTTTCCCAAGGTTACTGTTGACGTATATTCCACTGTAGTTATTGGGGTCAAATTTGTCTCCACTTTTGTGGATTGGGGTGATCAGTCCTTGGTTCCAAATATTGGGGAAGATGCCAGAGCTAAGGATGATGTTAAAGAGTTTTAGTATAGCCAATTGGAATTTGTTGTCTGTATATTTGATCATTTCATTGAGGATACCATCAACACCACAGGCCTTTTTGGGTTGGAGGGTTTTTATTTTGTCCTGTAACTCAATCAATGTAATTGGAGAATCCAGTGTGTTCTGGCAGTCTTTAATAGTTGATTCTAAGATCTGTATTTGATCATGTATATGTTTTTGCTCTTTATTCTTTGTTATAGAGCCAAAAAGATTGGAGACATGGTTTACCCATACATCTCCATTTTGGATAGATAATTCTTTCTGTTGTTTGTTTAGTGTTTTCCAATTTTCCCAGAAGTGGTTAGAGTCTATGGATTCTTCAATTACATTGAGCTGATTTCTGACATGCTGTTCCTTCTTTTTCCGTAGTGTATTTCTGTATTGTTTTAGTGATTCACCATAGTGAAGGCGTAGACTCAGGTTTTCCGGGTCTCTATGTTTTTGGTTGGACAGGTCTCTCAATTTCTTTCTTAGATTTTTGCATTCTTCATCAAACCATTTGTCATTGTTGTTAATTGTCTTTGGTTTTCTATTTGAGATTTTTTTTTAACCTTTATTTAACTAGGCAAGTCAGTTAAGAACAAATTCTTATTTTCAATGACAGCCTAGGAACATTGGGTTAACTGCCTGTTCAAGGGCAGAACGACAGATTTTGTACCTTGTCAGCTCGGGGATTTGAACTTGCAACCTTTCGGTTACTAGTCCAATGCTCTAACCACTAGGCTACACTGCCGGGAAGCTGAGAGGGAAGGGAAGCTGAGAGGTCAAATATACTGTTAAGATTTTCTACTGCCAAGTTTACACCTTCACTATTACAGTGGAACGTTTTACCCAGGAAATTGTCTAAACTGCATTCCTTCCATCTATAGCATTTCTTAATGTTACTCAGTTCGTTTGGCTTTGATGCCTCGTGATTGAGTGTTGCTCTGTTCAAGTAGACTGTGATTTTGCTGTGGTCTGATAGGGGTGTCAGTGGGCTGGTTCTTTCTCTCTTTCTGTTTCTCTGTCTCTCTTTCTCTGTTTTTGTTTCTCTCTCTTTCTGTTTCTCTGTTTCTGTTTCTCTGTCTCTCTTTCTCTGTTTTTGTTTCTCTCTCTTTCTGTTTCTCTCTTTCTGTTTCTCTGTTTCTGTTTCTCTGTCTCTCTTTCTCTCTTTTTGTTTCTCTCTTTCTGTTTCTCTGTCTCTCTTTCTCTCTTTCTGTTTCTCTCTTTTTCTCTTTCTCTTTTCTCTGTTTCTCTCTTTCTGTTTCTCTCTTTCTTTCTCTGTTTCTCTCTTTCTGTTTCTCTGTTCTGTTTCTTTTCTGTTTCTCTGTTTCTCTTTCTGTTTCTCTTTCTGTTTCTCTCTCTTTCTGTTTCTCTGTTTCTCTGTTTTCTCTCTTTCTCTGTTTCTCTCTTTCTGTTTCTGTTTCTCTGTTTTTTTCTCTGTTTCTCTCTCTTCTCTGTTTCTCTGTTTCTCTCTTTCTGTTTCTCTGCTTCTGTCTCTCTGTTTCTCTCTTTCTGTTTCTCTGTCTCTCTTTCTCTGTTTCTCTGTTTCTCTCTTTCTGTTTCTCTGTTTCTCTGTCTCTCTGTTTCTCTCTTTCTGTTTCTGTCTCTCTCTTTCTCTCTTTCTCTATATGTTTCTCTCTCTTTCTCTATATGTTTCTCTCTTTCTCTATATGTTTCTCTCTCTTTCTGTCTCTCTGTTTCTCTCTCTGTCTCTCTGTTTCTCTCTCTTTCTCTATATGTTTCTCTCTTTCTGTCTCTCTGTTTCTCTCTCTTTCTCTATATGTTTCTCTCTGTTTCTCTATATGTTTCTCTCTGTTTCTCTCTCTGTTTCTCTCTTTCTCTGTATGTTTCTCTCTCTTTCTCTATATGTTTCTCTCTTTCTCTCTCTGTTTCTCTCTCTTTCTCTATATGTTTCTCTCTCTTTCTGTTTCTCTGTTTCTCTCTCTTTCTCTATGTTTCTCTCTTTCTGTCTCTCTGTTTCTCTTTCTGTTTCTTTGTTTCTGTATCTCTCTTTCTGTTTCTTTGTTTCTGTATCTCTCTTTCTGTTTCTCTGCTTCTGTCTCTCTGTTTCTCTCTTTCTGTTTCTCTGTTTCTCTTTCTGTTTCTTTGTTTCTGTATCTCTCTTTCTGTTTCTCTGCTTCTGTCTCTCTGTTTCTCTCTTTCTGTCTCTCTGTTTCTCTCTTTCTGTCTCTCTGTTTCTCTCTTTCTGTTTCTTTGTTTCTGTATCTCTCTTTCTGTTTCTTTGTTTCTGTATCTCTCTTTCTGTTTCTCTGCTTCTGTTTCTCTGTTTCTCTCTCTGTCTCTCTGTTTCTCTCTTTCTGTCTCTCTGTTTCTCTTTCTGTCTCTCTTTCTGTTTCTCTGTTTCTCTCTTTCTGTTTCTCTGTTTCTCTCTTCTCTCTCTTTCTGTTTCTCTGTTTCTGTCTCTCTGTCTCTGTTTTCTGTTCTCTGTTTTCTCTCTTTCTCTTTCTCTGTTTCTCTTTCTGTTCTCTGTTTCTCTGTTTCTGTCTCTGTTTTCTGTTTCTCTGTCTCTCTTTCTGTTTCTCTGTTTCTGTTTCTCTGTTTCTGTTTCTCTCTTTCTGTTTCTCTGTTTCTGTTTCTCTTTCTGTTTCTCTCTTTCTGTTTCTCTGTTTCTCTCTTTCTGTTTCTCTCTTTCTGTTTCTCTGTTTCTCTCTTTCTCTGTTTCTCTCTTTCTGTTTCTCTCTTTCTCTTTCTCTGTTTCTCTGTTTCTCTGTTTCTGTTTCTCTCTTTCTGTTTCTCTCTTTCTGTTTCTCTCTTTCTGTTTCTCTCTCTGTTTCTCTCTTTCTGTCTCTGTTTCTCTCTTTCTGTCTGTTTCTCTCTTTCTGTCTCTCTGTTTCTCTCTTTCTGTTTCTCTGTTTCTCTCTTTCTGTTTCTCTGTTTCTCTCTTTCTGTTTCTCTCTCTCTTTCTGTTTCTCTGTTTCTCTCTTTCTGTTTCTCTCTTTCTGTTTCTCTGTTTCTGTTTCTCTTTCTGTTTCTCTGTTTCTCTGTTCTCTGTTTTCTCTCTGTTTCTCTGTCTCTCTGTTTCTCTCTTTCTGTCTCTCTTTCTCTTTCTCTCTTTCTGTTTCTCTCTTTCTCTTTTCTGTTTCTCTCTCTGTTTCTCTGTTTCTCTGTTTCTCTGTTTTTCTGTTTCTCTCTTTCTGTTTCTCTGTTTCTGTCTTTCTGTTTCTGTCTCTCTCTTTCTGTCTCTCTCTGTCTCTGGTTCTCTGTTTCCCTCTTTCTGTTTCTCTCTTTCTGTTTCTCTGTTTCTCTGTTTCTCTCTTTCTGTTTCTCTCTTTCTGTTTCTCTCTTTCTGTTTCTCTCTTTCTGTCTCTGTTTCTCTGTTTCTCTCTTTCTGTTTCTCTGTTTCTCTCTTTCTGTTTCTCTCTTTCTGTTTCTCTGTTTCTCTCTTTCTGTTTCTCTGTTTCTCTCTCTCTGTTTCTCTCTTTCTGTTTCTCTCTTTCTCTCTTTCTGTTTCTCTCTTTCTGTTTCTCTGTTTCTCTCTTTCTGTTTCTCTGTTTTCTGTCTCTCTGTTTCTCTCTTTCTGTCTCTCTGTTTCTCTGTTTCTGTCTCTCTGTTTCTGTCTCTCTGTTTCTCTCTTTCTGTTTCTCTGCTTCTGTCTCTCTGTTTCTCTCTTTCTGTTCTCTGTTTCTCTGTTTCTCTGTTTCTGTTTCTCTGTCTCTGTTTCTCTCTTTCTGTTTCTGTCTGTTTCTCTCTTTCTGTTTCTCTGTTTCTCTCTTTCTGTTTCTCTGTTTCTCTCTCTGTCTCTCTGTTTCTCTCTTTCTGTCTCTCTGTTTCTCTCTTTCTGTTTCTGTCTCTCTGTTTCTCTCTTTCTGTCTCTCTGTTTCTCTCTTTCTGTTTCTCTGTTTCTGTCTTTCTGTTTCTCTCTGTCTCTGGTTCTCTGTTTCCCTCTTTCTCTGTTTCCCTCTTTCTCTGTTTCCCTCTTTCTCTGTCTCTGTTTCTCTGTTTCTCTCTTTCTGTTTCTCTCTTTCTGTTCTCTGTTTCTCTCTTTCTGTTTCTCTGTTTCTCTCTTTCTGTTTCTCTGTTTCTCTCTTTCTGTTTCTCTGTTTCTCTCTTTCTGTTTCTCTGTTTCTCTGTTTCTCTGTTTCTCTCTTTCTGTTTCTCTGTCTTTCTGTTTCTCTGTTTCTGTTTCTCTGTCTCTCTGTTTCTCTCTTTCTGTTTCTCTGTCTCTCTGTTTTCTGTTTCTCTCTTTCTGTTTCTCTCTTTCTGTTTCTCTGTTTCTGTCTTTCTGTTTTCTGTTTCTCTCTCTTCTCTGTTTCTCTCTTTCTGTTTCTGTTTCTCTCTCTGTTTCTCTCTTTCTGCCTCTGTTTCTCTCTTTCTGTTTCTCTCTTTCTGTTTCTGTCTCTCTGTTTCTCTCTTTCTGCTTCTGTTTCTCTCTTTCTGTCTCTCTGTTTCTCTCTTTCTGTCTCTCTCTTTCTGTTTCTCTCTTTCTGTCTCTCTGTTTCTCTTTCTGTCTCTCTGTTTCTCTCTTTCTGTTTCTCTTTCTGTTTCTCTCTTTCTGCTTCTGTCTCTCTCTTTCTCTTTCTCTGTTTCTCTCTTTCTGTTTCTCTCTTTCTGTTTCTCTGTTTCTCTCTTTCTGTCTCTCTGTTTCTCTCTTTCTGTTTCTCTGTTTCTCTCTTTCTGTTTCTCTGCTTTCTGTTTCTCTGTTTCTCTCTTTCTGTTTCTCTGTTTCTGTCTCTCTGTTTCTCTCTTTCTGTTTCTCTGTTTCTCTCTCTCTGTTTCTCTCTTTCTCTCTTTCTCTCTGTTTCTCTGTTTCTGTCTCTCTGTTTCTGTCTCTCTGTTTTCTCTCTTTCTGTTTCTCTCTTTCTGTCTCTCTGTTTCTCTCTTTCTGTCTCTCTGTTTCTCTGTTTCTGTCTCTCTTTCTGTTTCTCTGTTTCTCTGTTTCTCTCTTTCTGTTTCTCTGTTTCTCTCTTTCTGTTTCTCTCTTTCTGTTTCTCTGTTTCTCTCTTTCTGTCTCTCTGTTTTTCTCTCTTTCTGTTTTCTGTTTCTCTCTTTCTGTTTCTCTGTTTCTGTCTCTCTGTTTCTCTCTTTCTGTCTCTCTGTTTCTCTCTTTCTGTTTCTCTCTTTCTGTTTCTCTTTCTGTTTCTCTTTCTCTCTTTCTCTCTCTCTCTGTTTCTCTGTTTCTCTCTTTCTGTTTCTCTGTTTCTCTCTTTCTGTCTTCTCTGTTTCTCTCTTTCTGTTTCTCTGTTTCTGTTTCTCTGTTTCTCTGTTTCTCTCTTTCTGTTTCTCTCTTTCTGTTTCTCTGTTTCTCTCTTTCTGTTTCTCTGTTTCTCTCTTTCTGTTTCTC
>NC_056445.1:23080348-23127848 GCF_018296145.1 Oncorhynchus tshawytscha
ATGCCGACACACACAGGCACAAACACATGTACATATGCCGACACACACAGGCACAAACACATGTACATATGCCGACACACACAGGCACAAACACATGTACATATGCCGACACACACACACTTATGCAGGCAGGCACGCACACACACCACACACTTTTCTTCACCCATTTTTCTACTGTTTCAGTCTGCTACCCCCTTCTTTCTCTCTCTCCCCCTGTTTTTCTCTCTCTCTCCCCCTCTATATGTCTGGTATGATGGACTACCTTTACCCCAGGGTTGTTGACATGTTCCCTCACCCCGCCTGTCAGAATGCCACTCTCTCTGCATGGTGGCAGCAGCCGCCCCGACCCCAACGCTCTATTGACGATGTCACTTCCTGTGGCAGGCGAGAGAGACACAGGGGCGACTGCTGCCACTCCTGGGGCAGGAGAGGGTTGGCCCCAGACTTCCCTGTTTCTGTCTCTGCCCATTGGTGGAGGAACACAGTAGAATGGGCCATACACTACACTGTACGATGCTTCTCTCTTGAATTCTAAGCAACACTCACTTTTCACTTCAACAGTTGTTGATTCTCTAAAGCAGTGTTTCTCAATACACGCCTGATTGATTCCCAGGGGGTTCACCTAATTTTCTCCAACTAATCAACCACACCTGCCCTAGATTAGTCCATGTCATGTGTTTTAGTGCTGGGCTGGAACAAAAAGAGCACCCTGGTGGGTGTACCAGTAGCAAAGTGAGGAACAGCGTCCTAAACAAGATTTTAAGTGTAAAATGTTTTTTGCCTCTTAAAAAATGTTTTACTGCATCCTAATAAATAAGGGCCATGGGAAGAGGGAAGATCTATTTGAAACTGAGCTGGTTATTCTACAATATACATTGGAAGGCTGGATGCTGCAGCACATCAGTGTAATAGGTCATACTAACCATTGAAACTGTCTTTTGAATAGTATTGTCCTATTGATTGGACAGTACACACAGTATCAATCTCTCTCCCTCCCATGAAATATCATAAAAATACCAAGAACTAAACCTGCAGTATATTCACATGTCAGCACTATAGTAGTGACTCATTATGGACATGGGCTGGAGAGCTGAGTTGTTTTACGAGAAGCAACCAGTAATTTAACCATCCGTTGAATTCAAAGTGCTTTGACTTTGTGTGTGTGTGTGTTAGTGCTCCCTTTGAGGTAATGAATGCTGAAATGTTAAAAGTTATTTTTATTGAATCATCAATATCTCAAAAAGCATTGTGCTGGAGTGCTGTGTGTGAGTGTATTTAAGAAGCATACCTCTGAGAGCGAGCCAGTAGGTGTACAGTATCATCAGCCAAAGGTCGTAACCTTTAATGAAAGCTAATTGTCTGATGCAGAGTCAGTGATTAGTACTGCCTTGGGCAGTGAGTTTGCATATTTTACCATGCAGTGTGTGTGCATGTTAGTTTATCTGAGTCACAGGGTATGGCTGTGTGTGTGTGTGTGTGTGTGTGTGTGGGTGGCCATAGAGACTGAGTGTTTATGGTGTGACTGTGGTTGGTCTTGTATAGGATACACTTTTCCTGTATCAGGCTGTATACTGTGTGTGTGTGTGAGAATATCTGTTTATGCTACATATTATGTCAGCTAGTGTGTGTGTGTGTGTGAGAATATCTGTTTATGCTACATATTATGTCAGCTAGTGTGTGTGTGCACAGGGGAGTATCTGTGTCTTTGTGACTCAGGGAAACCACTCTGACTCACAGTAAGCCGATCTACAGAACAAGGAGAATACTGTTAAGATAATTAAGTTCTCAGTGTTCATAAACCCAATTGAATTGATTACTCAGCCTTATACCCAGAATTTGTAGGAAACTGGTTGTAAAGAATCAGACGGAGGCCCAGCTACAATTGTCAGGAATGTTTACTTAGAGAGCTCCCCCTATCATTTCTGGGTACATTGGTCTATATACCTCACATTTCGTCATAAATGTCCCTCCTCCGCTCAGATACAATGGCAACATAGTTCACAAGTCTTCTCCTACTCACAAATTGTCTGCCACCTGTTAAACAATCTACTGAAATCTACCCCTCCCTGGGTGGGGACAGAATGTCCTGTAAGGAACACAGTATTCCAGACGGTCTGACGATAGCTCCATTTGTTTCTAACAAGGAACAGAAAGTCCTTGTTCTAATTCTTGACTAAAACTACACACATTAGATTTAGTGTTATGATTCTAATAAGATTCATACAATCATACAGTGACAGGGTAGTATTCTGTTTGTTATAGTTCTACGTTAAATGTATACATCATTTAGTCATTATTCATATAAATCCCATAACAAATACCCACAATCCCCTCTGGGCCTCTCTGCTGCTGCCATGGCGATGGCGAGGTGGGAATGTCTTCTCAACAGCCCCGTCTTGTATCGATCCATAATGGAGAACTTTCTTCTGACAGTTTCCCAGGACCATTGTGTTATTCTATGAGTCAGAGGTGCTACTGGGTGCTGTTCAGAGCCACAATGCTGGGAATAGACTAAAAGGGAAAGAAATGATGAAAGTGGAGTTGAAACTGTGGAGTTTTTTTATGCATTCTCATACTCTTACATACAGTTGAAGTCGGAGGTTTACATACACATACACCAGTGGGTCAGCAGTTTACATAAACTCAATTAGTATTTGGTAGCATTGCCTTTCAATTGTTTAACTTGGGTCAAATGTTTTGGGTATCCTTCCACAAGCTTCCCAAAATAAGTTGGGTAAATTTTGGCCCATTCCTCCTGAGAGAGCAGGTGTAACTGAGTCAGGTTTGTAGGCCTCCTTTCCCTCACACGCTTTTTCAGTTCTGCTCACAAATTTTCAATGGGATTGAGGTCAGGGCTTTGTGATGGCCACTCCAATACCTTGACTTTGTTGTCCTTAAGCCATTTTGCCACAATTTTGGAAGTATGCCTGGGGTCATTGTCCATTTGGAAGACCCATTTGCGACCAAGTTTTAACTTCCTGACTGATGTCTTGAGATGTTGCTTCAATACATCCACAAAATTGTACCTCCTCATGGTGCCATCTATTTTATGAAGTGCACCAGTCCCTCCTGCAGCAAAGCACCCCCACAACATGATGCTGCCACCCCCGTGCTTCACGGTTGGGATGGTGTTCTTTGGCTTGCAAACCTCTCTTTTTCCTCCTAACATAACGATGGTCATTATGGCAAATAGTTCTATTTTTGTTTCATCAGACCAGAGGACATTTCTCCAAAAAGTACGATCTTTGTCCCCATGTGCAGTTGCAAACTGTAGTCTGGCTGTTTTGGAGCAGTGGCTTCTTCCTTGCTGACCGTCCTTTCAGGGTATGTTGATATAGGACTAGTTTTACTGTGGATATTGTAACGGTTTTCTAGGTGTGAAGGAGAGTCGGACCAAAATTGCTGCGTGTAGATTGCGATCCATGTTTAATGAACAAACGTAAAACATGAATCAATATTCAACACTACAAAACAAAGAACGTAACGAAAACCGAAACAGCCTCTACTGGTGTAAACTAACACAGAGACAGGAACAAGGACACTAAGGACAATCACCCACAAAACCCAACACAAAACAGGCTACCTAAATATGGTTCCCAATCAGAGACAATGACTAACACCTGCCTCTGATTGAGAACCATATCAGGCCAAACATAGAAATAGACAAACCAGACACACATAGAATGCCCACCCAGCTCACGTCCTGACCAACACTAAAACAAGGAAAACACATACGAACGATAGTCAGAACGTGACAGATATAGATAGTTTTGTACCTGTTTCCTCCAGCATCTTCACAAGGTCCTTTGCTATTGTTGTTGGATTGATTTGCACTTTTCGCACCATCTCTAGTAGAGGTCGACCGATTATTCGGAATGTCCGATTAATTAGGGCCGATTTCAAGTTTTCATAACAATCGGCATTTTTGGACACGGATCATGGCCGATTACATTGCACTCCACAAGGAGATTGCGTGGCAGGCTGACTACCTGTTATGCGAGTGCAGCAAGGAGCCAAGGTAAGATGCTAGCTAGCATTAAACTTACCTTATAAAAAACAATCAGTCTTAACATAATCACTAGTTAACTACACATGGTTGATGATATTACTAGTTTATCTAGCTTGTCCTGCGTTGCATATAATCGACGCGGTGCCTGTTAATTTATCATTGAATCATAGCCTACTTCGCCAAACAGGTGATTTAACAAGCGCATTCGCGAAAAAAAGCACCTTCGTTGCTCCGTGTACCTAACCATAAACATCAACGCCTTTCTTAAAATCATTACACAAGTATATATTTTTAAACCTGCATTTTTAGTTAATATTGCCTGAATTTATTTTAACTAGGGAAATTGTGTCACTTCTCTTGCGTTCTGTGCAACAGAGTCAGGGTATATGCAGCAGTTTGGGCCGCCTGGCTCGTTGCGAACTGTGTGAAGACTATTTCTTCCTAACAAAGACAGCCAACTTCGCTAAACGGGGGATTATTTAACAGAAGTGCATTTGCCAAAAAAGCACAATCGTTGCACGAATGTACCTAACCATAAACATCAATGCCTTCATATCAATACACACAAGTATATATTTTTAAACCTGCTTATTTACTTAAAATAAATTCATGTTAGCAGGCAATATTCAACTAGGGAAATTGTGTCACTTCTCTTGCGTTCATTGCACGCAGAGTCAGGGTATATGCAACAGTTTGGGCCACCTGGCTCGTTGCGAACTTATTTTTCTCCACAATTGTACGTAATTATGATATAACATTGAAGGTTGTGCAATGTAAAGGAATATTTAGACTTAGGGATGCCACCCGTTAGATAAAATATGGAATGGTTCCGTATTTCACTGAAAGAATAAACGTTTTGTTTTCAAAATTATAGTTTCCGGATTTGACCATATTAATGACCTAAGGCTCGTATTTCTGTGTGTTATTTTGTTAGACTTAATTATATGATTTGATATTTCAAAGAGCAGTCTGACTGAGCGGTGGAAGGCAGCAGCAGGCTCGTAAACATTCATTCAAACAGCACTTTCATGCGTTTGCCAGCAGCTCTTCGCTGTGCTTCAAGCATTGTGCTGTTTATGACTTCAAGCCTATCAACTCCCGAGATTAGGCTGGCAATATTAAAGTACCTATTAGAACATCCCATAGTCAAAGGTCTATGAAATGCAAATGGTATGGAGAGAAATAGTCCTATAATAACTACAACTTAAAACTTCTTACCTGGGAATATTGAAGACTCATCTTTTATTTTAACTTAATACAATACATCAATAAAATATATTTAGTCTCAAATAAATAATGAAACATGTTCAATTTGGTTTAAATAATGCAAAAACAAAGTGTTGGAGAAGAAAGTAAAAGTGCAATATGTGCCATGTAAAAAAGCTAACGTTTAAAATTCTTTGCTCAGAACATGTGAAAGCTGGTGGTTCCTTTTATTCCTTTCATTCAGTATGGTTGTAATTGTCATTATTACAAATATATAAAAATGGTCCGATTTAATTGGTATTGGCTTTTTTTTTGGTCCTCCAATAATTGGTATCGGTGTTGAAAAATCCTAATCGGTCGACCTCTAATCTGTAGGAGACAATGCGTCTCCTTCCTGAGCGGTATGACGGCTTTGTGGTACCATGGTGTTTATACTTGCGTACTATTGTTTGTACAGATGAATGTGGTACATTTGGAAATTGCTTCCAATGATGAACCAGTCTTGTGGAGGTCAAAAAAAATATTGTCTGATTTCTTTTGATTTTCCCACGATGTCAAGCAAAGAGGCACTGAGTTTGAAGGTAGGCCTTGAAATACATCCACAGGTACACCTCCAATTGGCTCAAACTATGTCAAGTAGCCTATCAGAAGCTTCTAAAGCCATGACATAATTTTCTGGAATTTTCCATGCTGTTTAAATGCACAGTCAACTTAGTGTATGTAAACTTCTGACCCACTGGAATTGTGATACAGTGAAATAATCTGTCTGAAAACAATTGTTGGAAAAATGACTTGTCATGCACAAAGTAGATGTCCTAACTGACTTGCCAAAACTGTAGTTTGTTAACAAGAAATGTGTGGAGAGGTATGGAAACTTCCGACTTACATGCGCGTGCACACACACTTTAACCCCACCCCCTCTCTCTGTTGTTTTCTTCCTCTATAGTACTTCTTGAGCTCTGAGTAATTGTCAATCTACCTGGTGTAATAGCATTAGCAAGCTAACACACTGTCATTATAACAAATGGAAACCATTTATTACAACTGTAATTATTGAACTCGACACTGGGAATATTTAACTTCGCTGTAGACTTATACAGACAATTAAGGAATACGGATTAAACAATTATGGCCATGAATTAATTAGCATTTACTAATTACTTGGTACCACTGGAAGCATTGAAAGACTGATTGTGGAATAAATAAATACTGGTAGAGAAAGGCTGAAAGTAATACCGGCTTATCATACCTGCTATTGTGTTCCAGTCAAGTGTTTTAGAACAATGGTAACATTTCAATATCCGCTGTCACGTTCTTTCTTTTTCCTCTCTCTCTGTCTCTCTCTACTCCTTCTCTCTGCTAGCCATTCCACATGTGTCTGTATGGTTGTGATAATAGCTAACCCTGTCAACAAGGAGGGAGGGCATCAAAATATCACAGACACCGTGCCTGCCTGCCGCCGTCTCAATATAATTACAGATGTGTTCTCTGGCCTGATTGCAGGATCGGTAAATGTTTTCCTACTCGACGGGTGATTGATTAACACCGAGTTGAGCGAGCAGAATTTCATAGCAGAGTGAGCATGGAAGAGGAGAGGGGGATGAGAGATGAAACGTGGACAGGTAGAGGGGGGGACAGGAACATGGGTACCAGATTGAAATACTTGAGGCAGTTTCATCACAGATGCATGGACACACACACACTGAAATGCAGGAAGTGTGTAAGCCATGTAAGCAGATACTATACTTCCATAGATCTATAGTAATATGTAAACTGATACATACTGTAGCCACACCTGGTTTAGTTATCAGTCCCCTCTGAGCTATCAGTCTGGATCTGCTATCAGTCCCCTCTGAGAGCTATCAGTCTGGATCTGCTATCAGTCCCCTCTGAGAGCTATCAGTCTGGATCTGCTATCAGTCCCCTCTGAGAGCTATCAGTCTGGATCTGCTATCAGTCCCCTCTGAGAGCTATCAGTCTGGATCTGCTATCAGTCCCCTCTGAGAGCTATCAGTCTGGATCTGCTATCAGTCCCCTCTGAGAGCTATCAGTCTGGATCTGCTATCGGTCCCCTCTGAGAGCTATCATTCTGGATCTGCTATCAGTCCCCTCTGAGAGCTATCAGTCTGGATCTGCTATCAGTCCCCTCTGAGAGCTATCAGTCTGGATCTGCTATCAGTCCCCTCTGAGAGCTATCAGTCTGGATCTGCTATCAGTCCCCTATGAGCTATCAGTCTGGATCTGCTATCAGTCCCCTCTGAGAGCTATCAGTCTGGATCTGCTATCAGTCCCCTCTGAGAGCTATCAGTCTGGATCTGCTATCAGTCCCCTCTGAGAGCTATCAGTCTGGATCTGCTATCAGTCCCCTCTGAGAGCTATCAGTCTGGATCTGCTATCAGTCCCCTCTGAGAGCTATCAGTCTGGATCTGCTATCAGTCCCCTCTGAGAGCTATCAGTCTGGATCTGCTATCAGTCCCCTCTGAGAGCTATCAGTCTGGATCTGCTATCAGTCCCCTCTGAGAGCTATCATTCTGGATCTGCTATCAGTCCCCTCTGAGAGCTATCAGTCTGGATCTGCTATCAGTCCCCTCTGAGAGCTATCAGTCTGGATCTGCTATCAGTCCCCTCTGAGAGCTATCAGTCTGGATCTGCTATCAGTCCCCTCTGAGAGCTATCAGCCTGGATCTGCTATCAGTCCCCTCTCAGAGCTATCAGTCTGTGCTTCTGGATCTGCTATCAGTCCCCTCTCAGAGCTATCAGTCTGGATCTGCTATCAGTCCCCTGTCAGAGCTTCTGGATCTGCTCTAGGTTAGGGCAAAAATTCAGTCTAGTTCAAAGGTCTAGTTTCTGCTGTGTCATACGACTCCTGTAGTGTGTCTGTGTGTGTGGACCAAGGGATGTTTGGTGGCTGATTCAGAGCTCTAATATAAAGCTGATTTCTGGATGCAGTGTTTGTGTGTGTGTAGATGTATGAGTGTGTGTCAAGGCACTAAGATTTTCCACTGAGATAAGCCAAAGAGGCTGGTCTGGGAGAACACACTGTGACTAGTCAGTCTAACAAAAAAAAGGCCAGCGAAAGAAAACAAGAGGGAATGAGAGAGGGGGAGGGAATGAGAGAGGGAGAGGGAGGGAGAGTCAAAGATGGCTTCTGTGTTAAAGACCAAAACACATTAGAGACCAACAGGGCAGGCATAGTGTGTGTGTGTGTGTGTGTGTGTGTGTGTGTGTGTGTGTGTGTGTGTGTGTGTGTGTGTGTGTGTGTGTGTGTGTGTGTGCGTGCGTGCACCACTGCGCGTGTGTGTGGTGTATTGAATGACATCCAGTAAGCCAGGCAGTGTGTGTGTGGGTTGGTGACAGCAGTTGTGTCGATGGAATTTGTCTGTCCCACTGAGGTGCCTAGACACTCCTGGACAGATATAAACACAGCCTGTTGCTCTGTGTGTCTGGGATTGACCCCAATACACAAACACACACACACGATTGGCCAGGGGAGGTATCCATCTTAACTCTATTGGTCATCTGGTTGGTCTGTCTAGAACCAGGGGAGGTATCCATCTTCACTCTATAGGTCATCTGGTTGGTCTGTAACCAGGGTATTTATTCCTGGTACTTGAGAACTTCAGGTGGTGCAGGCTTTTTGCTCCATCCCAGCACTGACACAGCAGATTTATCTAACCAATGGCTTGTTGAACAGTCGATTACATCTATCAGGCGTGTTAGTGCTGGTCTGGAACAAAAACATGCACCCCCTGCTGCATATACAGTACCAGTCAAAAGTTTGGACACACTTACTCGTTCAAGGGTTTTTTTCTTCTTTTTTTTACATTGTAGAATAATGGTGAAGACATCAAAACTATGAAATAACACGCATGGAATCATGTAGTAACCAAAAAGTGTTAAACAAATTAAAATATATGTCTTGAATTCTACATAAATCACTGATAGTATCACCAGCAAAGCACGCCTACACCATAAATCTCCTCCTCCATGCTTCACATTGGAACCACACAATCAGAGATCATCCATTCACCTACTCTACTTCTCACAAAGACACGGAGGTTGGAACCAAAAATCTCAAATTTGGCCTCGTCAGACCAAAGGACAGATTTCCACCGGTCTAATGTCCATTGCTCGTGTTTCTTGGCCCAAGCAAGTATCTTCTTCTTATTGGTGTCCTTTAGTAGTGGTTTCTTTGCAGCAATTTGACCATGAAGGCCTGATTCACACAGTCTCCTCTGAACAGTTGATATTGAGATGTGTCTGTTACTTGAACTCTGTGAAGCATTTATTTGGGCTGCAATTTCTGAGGCTGGTAACTGTAATTAACTCATCCTCTGCAGCAGAGGTAACTCTGGGTCTTCCTTTCCTGTGGCGGTCCTTATGAGAGCCAGTTTCATCATAGTGCTTGATGGTTTTTGCGACTGCACTTGAAGAAACGTTCAAAGTTCTTGAAATTTTCCCGATTGACTGACCTTCATGTCTTAGTCGTAATGATGGACTGTCATTTATCTTTGCTTATTTGAACTGTTCTTGCCATAATATGGACTTGGTCTTTTACCAAATAGGTATACCACCCCTACAACACAACTGATTGACTCAAACACAATAAGAACGAAAGAAATTCCACATATTAACTTTTAACAAGGCACACCTGTTACTTGAAATCCATTCCAGGCCGCTACCTCATGAAGCTGGTTGAGGAAATGCCAAGAGTGTGCAAACAAGTTGTTAAGGCAAAGGGTGGCTACTTTGAAGAATGTGTTTAACACTTTTTTGGTTACTACATGATTCCATATGTGTTATTTCATAGTTTTGATGTCTTCACTGTTATTCTACAATGTAGAAAATAGTAAAAAATAAAGAAAAACCCTTGAATGAGAAGGTGTGTCCAAACATGCACATGCTACATACTGCACATCCTGCATACTACACATGTTACATACTATACATTACACATACTACACCTACTGCACATACCTCACATACTGCTCATACTGCATACTTCTCATACTGCATACAACACATGTTACATACTATACATTACATATACTGCACATGCTGCATACTGCTCATACTACACCTACTATACATACTACACATACTACATACTATACATTACATATACAACATAGTATATATTGCTCATACTACATACTATACATACAACATACACTACATAATGCACATATTAGGGAGGGGGAAATCCTCACTTCAAGTAAAGACAGATGATTTCATCAGCAGCTGATTTGAAATGGAAAAAATGATAAAGATGAGGAGGACATAGAGGAGGAGGAGAGGAAGATTAAAGTGAACCTGTAACCTACAGGTGTACTATTTGAGCAATGCCTGGCTAAAGTGTTGTCTTGGGGTGAGAGGGTTGAGAGAGGGACTCAAACAGCCCTTTGTCTGTCAGCTGGAGAAGAGAGGCTAAAGTTAGCCTGTTTTGTGGCATTCCTGGAGCGTAAATACAACTGCATGACCAGGGAGCATGTTAGCCCTAGCCATTTAGCTGTCGCTAGGGTAATTAGCGCTGGCTGGCCTATTAACCCTATAAAAGAGCTGGCAAGCAGTTCAATGAAAGAAAGCAAGTCGGCAAAAAGCGGATACCCAGCCAGCCAGACAGGCAAACGGAGACGGACAGACAGGTCTAAGCCTATTTAATAACAGTAATGGTGGTCGTTTTCCACTAAGTGATGCATGCCTGATCATTTGAGCTGCGTACTCATTCACGTCAATGGAATTCCTGTGTGCGTTTCCTCTTTGATAAGGATGATCTTCCCCTCCCCCAATCCTAACCTTAACCATCAGGGGGGAATCTAACTGACCTTAGATCTGGAGCTGGATGATGCTTGGGTGTTTTCCCATGATCCCCCAGCCTCACAGCTGGACTATACTTGGGTGTTTTCTCATGATCCCCCAGCCTCACAGCTGGACTATATTTGGGTGTTTTCTCATGATCCCCCAGCCTCACATACACAACCTCAGCCAGCCTAGGCCTTGAGAGAGAGATTATGTGCAAAGCATATATATTTTTCAATAAATGAGGGGAAGTATGTGTGTTTTGCAGCTATGTCAAAGTTTGAGAGTGGAGCTCTATGGATTTCTATTCTATTCCCGCTGTATGTTAGTGTGTGCTGAGGGAGGGGGCGTTAAATCAATCCCGCCTCAAGAGGACCCTTACACACAGTATCAGGCTGTTGTCCCTGACTCCTACTGGTCTATAAGATATTTAAGACCAAGACATACTTTCATCTTACCAACACTAGAGAGACACACACACTGAGTCCTTTTGGGTGATGGAGTCATTATCGTTGACAGGGTCTTTGATGTAGTGTTACGGGCTCAAGGCGTTATGCTTTATGTTTCAACGAGACGTGTCGTCACATTGGAGGTACAGTCTTTCAGCCTGATAACCACCGGATCAGCCCATTCTGCTTAATGCATTGTTTAAAGGGGCCAATCGATATGGCTTTTCCCCACACATCCAAAGTGTGTGTGTGTGCCATGGTATTTGTGTACGCCCCCCTATAGACTATGGTAGATGTGTTTGAGTGTCATCAGATGTGATATGACATATGAGTACTGTGTGTACTTTCATTATAGTAGTGTCTCAATACACAAGCACAGGTGGAGCAACTGGTGTG
The DNA here is from genome assembly GCF_018296145.1 of Oncorhynchus tshawytscha. Lineage (NCBI taxonomy): Eukaryota > Metazoa > Chordata > Actinopteri > Salmoniformes > Salmonidae > Oncorhynchus > Oncorhynchus tshawytscha. The sequence goes on from NC_056445.1 coordinate 23,092,208, forward strand.
TGTGTGTGTGTTCAAGGACAGAGGTGTGTGTTCTTGTCTCAATGAGAGCGGTGTCTAGAGCGAGAAGATAGTTGGAGGAGGGATGTAGTTAACTAGAGAAAGACAGAGACATGATACAGTAGAATAAGAGATGTGGGAGGGAGTATGAGTCAGGGAGAAAGAGAGTGACTAGCGAGAGAGCAACCAAAAACAAGGTGTTTGTCACTGAAGTGAAAGATGACAGAAAGGGAGAGAAAGAAGGCAGAGAGGGAGACGGAGAAATAGTGACCAAGCGTTTAAGTAGTTTAACGACACTCATGCCAGTTTTGTAGGCGTTTATGGGAGAGCTATTTTGATAGATCTGATATATTGTGTGGGGCAGAGAGTCATGTTTTAAATACCTTCTCCTGGGGAGTAATTACATGCAGCTGTGTGTGTGAACAACGCAGCGCAAATTCACTGTTGGCTTTCTCTCTGTGTGTGTGTGTGTGTGTGTGTGTGTGTGATTTGACTGGAGAACCACTGGGTTTTACTAGGGTTTCCTGCAGCCATTTCAACCAGTCGCAATCAGGGGTGCTCCCCAACACAGTCGGGGTGTGTGTGTGTGTGTGTGTGTGTGTGGTGTGTGGGGGGTTGTGTGTGTGAGAGAGAAATAGAAAGACAGAACCAATGCACTTGGGAAGATTTGACTGGAGAACCACTGGGTTTTACTAGGGTTTCCTGCAGCCATTTCAACCAGTCACAATCAGCGGTGCTCCCCAACACAGTATATGTGTGTGTGTGTGTGTGTGTGTGGGGGGAGGGGGGTTGTGTTTACGCATGTTTCTTTTTGTGCCCGCTTATAATATGTAATCTTAGAGAGCGAAACAGAGAGGGAGAGAAAGTCATCATTGTGTAATGAAGATGCAGTGAAATGGCAGAGAGCAGCATCTATATGGAAATAGAGCACACCGCATGATGTCAGGATCACTGTCAGGCCAGACACACATACCACACACACATCCAATCTTATACCTGGAACAGAGATTATTACGGTGCGTAATTTTCAATGAAAGATAAATGACACATGTTCACTTCACTGTCATTATTACTTCCGGTATTATCTTCCTGTGGCCCTCATTTGAAAGTCGTTGTCTTGTATTTCCCTGTATAACACTAGTGAAGAACTTCCTGCTTTTTACGTGTAGTTTGGAATTGGTCCTTATTTATGAGGCTACAGTGAATGTTTGTGGTCTTGTGGTTACATTAAACCATAGGTGTCAAACTCATTCCACGGAGGGTCGAGTGCCTGTGGGTTTTTGCACTTTCCTTGTACTTGATTGATCAACTAAGGAAGCTAAAAGATGAACACATTTTTAAACGGGAACAAGTCTTCATTTTAACTGTGAAAATCCAGTCTACAATATTTTAGAAATAATAATATACAAGTTTAGAATATTACACTTCTTCAGTTTTCCTATTCTGTAGTTATTGCACTGGTGTTTCAGATATGAAGATGTCTCTTGGTGGTAGAATTTATAGGCCAAAACACAGTGCAATAATGAATAATTAGTAAAGATCTCCCCTCATCTGGTTGTCTAGGTCTTAATTGAAAGGAAAAAACAAAAACCTGCAGAAACTAGGCCTTCCATGGAATGAGTTTGACGATGTGGTAAAGAAATGAGTAGGTAGAAGCCTAACCAGTAGGCCAGGGATAGACATTTGTTTATCATCTTGAATGTTTGGGATTAAGGGTTGGGGAACCTGATCCTAGATCTGTAGGGGCTTCTCTACCCTTCTCTACCTTGAGATAATTGCATTGTGCTGCACTCGGACACTAATAGAGTTTAAAGAGTTGCAGATGTTTATTTTTTGTAACAGACCGTTAGTAACTGCTATATTGATAACCACAGTAATTGCAGGCTATGACTGAATCCTCATACTTTGTCTAATTAGTAGGTTTTTGGGATATGTGAGAATAGTAGTATATAATATGTACAATTTCTAAAAATGTACTAGGCCTATCCTTATTTTTTATACAGTATATATTAGCGTGTTAGTTGTTAACCATACTCCATATCTAGCATGCTAACAGCTAACACGTAGATACAATGTTAACGATACTCCATGTCTACCATGCTAACAGCTAACACGTAGATACAATGTTAACCATACTCCATGTCTAGCATGCTAACATTGTATCTACGTGTTAGCTGTTAGCATGCTAGATATGGAGTATGGTTAACATTGTATCTATGTGTTTTTTTATTTCACCTTTTATTTAACCAGGTAGGCCAGTTCAGTTGAGTTCTCATTTACAACTGCAACCTGGCCAAGATAAAGCAAAGCAGTGTGACAAAAACAACAACACAGAGATACACATGGGATAAACACATGGGTTAGCTATTAGCATGCTAGCACAGCCAGAGCCCTTGAACCTGCATGTTTCTCTGTATGGTGTTAATACTGCACGGTGCAAGTGTAACGGATGTGAAACGCTAGCTTAGTTAGCGGTGGTGCGCGCTAAATGGTGTTTCAATCGGTGACGTCACTTGCTCTGAGATCTTGAAGTAGTAGTTCCCCTTTCAAGGGCCATGGCTTTTGTGGAGCGATGGGTAACGATGCTTCGTGGGTGTCAGTTCTTGATGTGTGCAGAGGGTCCCTGGTTCGCGCCCGGGTATGGGCGAGGGAACGGTCTAAAGTTAAACTGTTACACAAGACGTAAACCCACAGATGTGTGTGGGGTTAACGTGATGATGTGGCTCTCCTGATGACCGGGTAAATGCAGCCTCGCAGGAAGAGGGAAGATTCATGGACTACGACGAGATACAGCTGTCCACCGCAATAACATTCCCATCTCTCTCACTCACACACACACACACACACACACACACACACACACACACACACACACACACACTGCGGTTGATTTGTCCCAAGACACTTCCATTGCAGACTGGTTGCAATGTGTGTACAATTGTAGCCATTGAGAAGTTACTTTTCTTGATCGTTTTTTTTGTGACAGAGTGTGTGTCAGTGTGTTTATGTAAATTCTATTCTATTTAATCTGCTCCCACCCAGAGCAGGAACCTTCCTTGTTAACAGATATGGCAGGATGTCATCGTCTGGAAAAAAGAGGGAATGAAAAGGGGAGAGGTCTTGTAGAGTAAACCAAGGTCTTACACACACCAAATATAGCCATGTATTCCTGCTACTGGCCTTGCCCCCCCCCACACACACATACACACACCCCATGAGAGAGCAGCATTCACTTTGTGCCACAGCAGAGCTGCTTTTCAACTGGGTGAGCATTCAGACAAACACTGTTGGGGAGCTTCAACTGATTGGAATGACTGCAGGACAAATCAACAGAAAGTCCTTCTGTTTGATTTAAGATAAAGAGCAGTGGTCACTCTAAACCCCCCCCCCTTCTCTGTCTCTGTCCTTCCCATCAGATGAAGGACAGAGCCCCTGTTTAGTTAAATCAGGTGTTTTACAACTGGTCTGGAACAAAAGCCTGCACACCATGTGGGTCACCTGGTTTACAGAGAGGGTTAACTGAATAGCTCTACTATACACATGCTCTTCTTTATGTGCTAATGTCAGATGAGAAGTACTTTGAAAGTCTCTTGGTTTTAAACTATAGTAGCCTAGCAGAGCCAGGGGTCCTAGCACCATGCATCATAGCAGTTCTGGTTAACGCCTGTAAAAAATCTAATCCTAGAAAGGGCAAGGGGTGCGTTTCATATTAAAAACACCATAAACTGCTCGGTTAAGTGAACCTTTTTTATGTCAACAAGTCTGTGCGGGTGTAGTTGTTGGGAGTCAAGCGAGGACAGCTGAAAAGGTTCTCTTAGGCTGAGATGAGAAGAATTGACAGATTGTGAAGGCATGGAAAATGAACCTTAGGCTTGTCTGATTTGGCAAAGTGTGTGCTTGCTTGCACTCGCTTTCATGCATGTGAAAAATATGGGTCTGTAGCTGGAGGGACTGAAAACACAAAAAGGAGACACACACACACTGATGTCATCATCGTGCGACATGAAAACTACCTAAAGCGTTATCGATTAGATAAGCAGAAACACAACAGCTGTAAAAGGTATTCCTAGAAAAATATTCCCTGTAGATTCTGGAAAACGGATTGTCATTCAAGAACAGAACAGTATCTGCAGCCACAGTCTGGAAATAGCCGAGACACTACAACATCTGCTTTCGCCAAACCTCTGGACAGAGGTCTGAAAATATGGCTGAATATAAACAGTGTAGTTATTCCCTCCGCAAGGCAATCAAACTAGCGAAATGCCGGTACAGGGACAAGATGGAGTCACAATTTAACGGCTCAGACATGAGACGTATGTGGCAGAGTCTACAGGAAATCATGGACTGCAAAAACAAAAACAGCCACGTCACGCTTTCAGACAAACTAAACACCTTCTTTGCCCGCTTTGAGGAAAATACAGTGCCACCATCGCTGCTCGATAACAATGACTGCGCCCCCTCCCTCCTTCTCCATGGCTGATGTAAAACATTTAAACTTGTTAACCCTCGCAAGGCTGCTGGTCCAGGCGGCATCCCCAGCCGCGTCCTCAGAGCATGCTCAGACCAGCTGGCTGGTGTGTTTAAGGACATTATTCAATCGCTCCCTATCCCAGTCTGTTGTCCCGACATCCTTCAAGATGGCTACCATTGTTCCTGTTCCCAAGAAAGCTAAGGTAACTGAACTAAATGACTCGCCCCGTAGCACTCACTTCTGACATCATGTAGAGCTTTGAGAGGCAAGTCAAGGATCATATCACCGCCACCTCACCGGCCACTCTAGACCCACTTCAGTTTGCATACCGCCCCAACAGGTCCACTGATGACACAATCGCCATAACATTGCATACTGCCCTATCCCATCTGGACAAAAATAATACCTATGTAAGAATACTGTTCATTGACGACAGTTCAGCATTCAACACCATAGTACCCTCCAAGCTCATCATCAAGCTGGAGGCCCTGGGTCTCAACCCCGCCCTGTGCAACTGGGTCCTAGACTTTCTGACGGGCCACCCTCAGGTGGTGAAGGTAGGAAACAACATCTTCGCTGATCCTCAACACTTGGGCCCCACAAGGGTGTATGCTCATCCCTCTCCTGTACTTCCTGCTCACCCACGACTGCGTGGCCATGCATGGCTCCAACTCAGTCATCAAGTTTGCAGACAACACAACAGTAGTGGGCTTGAGCACCAACAACTACGAGACAGCCTACAGGGAGGAGGTGAGGGCACTCGGAGGGTGGTGTCAGGAAAACAACCACTCACTCAACGTCAACAAACAAAGGAGATGATTGTGGACTTCAGGAACAGCAGAGAGAGCACCCCCCTATCCACACCGAAGGGACAGCAGTGGAGAAGGTGGACAGTTTTAAGTTCCTGGGTGTACACATCACAGACAAACTGAAAAGGTCCCCCACAGCCTCAGGAGGCTGAAGAAATGTGGCTTGTCACCCAAAACCCTGACAAACTTTTACAGATGCACAATCGAGAGCATCCTGTCGGGCTGTATCACAGGCTGATATGGCAACTGCACCGTCTTCAACCGCAGAGGGTGGTGCGGTCTGCACAACGCATCACCTACAGCACTCGATGTCACAGGAAGACCAAGAAGATCATCAAGGACAACAACCAACATCGAGCCACTGCTTGTTCACACCGCTATCATCCAGAAGGCGAGGTCAGTACAGGTGCATCAAAGCTGTGACCGAGAGGTTGAAAAACAGCTTGTATCTCAAGGCCATCAGACTGCTAAACAGCAATCACTAACTACGAGAGGCTGCTGCCTACATTGAAACCCAATCACTGGACACTAATAAATGGATCACTAGTCACTTTAAACAATGGCACTTTGTATAATGCCACTTTAATCATGTTTACATATCTTACATTACTCATCACATGTGTATACTGTATTTACTGTATTTTCTGATGGGCCGGTGGAAGGGTAGCCTACTGGTTATGAGTGTTGGGCCAGTAACCGAAAGGTTGCAAGTTGGAATCCCCCAGCTGACAAGGGAAAAATCTGTCGTTCTGCACCTGAACAAGGCAGTTAACCCACTGTTCCCCTGTAGGCCGTCATTGAAAATAAGAATTTGTTCTTAACTGACTTGCCTAGTTAAATAACGGTAAAATAAAAAAACGTTATACCATCCTACTGCACCTTACCTATGCCGCTCGGCTTTCGCTCATCCATATACTTATATGTACATATTCTCATTCACCCCTTTTTAGATTTGTGTGTATAAGGTAGTTGTTGGGGAATTATTAGATTACTTGTTAGATATTACTGCACTGTTGGAACTAGAAGCACAAGCATTTCGCTACACTCACATTAACATTTGCTAACTATGTGTATGCGCCCAATAAAATTTTACAGTACAGAATGTTGAAATGCGCCATTTACACATTCAGTATGTAGACACTGATATTGTGCTAGAGATAATGAAAAGGAGGTTGAAAGGGGAATTACCCTTTAAAACAACAACCAAAATGACTGCCTGTAACTGTTTTTGTTTAACACTAATAGGAGTTAACTCTAGATCAGCACAAGTGTTGAATAGAAATAACACTGTGAGTGTTAATTACCCCATAGTGTTACATTTGAGTAACACTGGCAAGTGTAATGCAGTGTTATTTTTTGCACTATGGAGTGTTACATTAGCAATCACAATGTAACACTATAATCTGAGTACTTTTTACACTCTGTAGAGTGGGACCATATGTACTCTAAGATGGTGTTAAAATATACTTTAAGTATTGATTTAACACTGTTCAATGTACTGTGAGGAGAATATCTATGAGAGGAGTTATAGGTCAAACACATCTGGAAGTGTGTGTGTGTGTGTGTGTGTGTGTGAACAGTAGCTTCAAAGAGGTGGTATATTGAAGTGGTGTTTTTTTGCGGTTTGACGACCAAGACCCAGCAGGTATTGTCCGACTAGGACAAACAGAGGGTACTTCTCTCTGTCAGACAATTCATCTCCTATAGTAACAAAGTCCCTCTCAGACAAATCGAGATGATAATTTCATGAATTCTCTGTGTTGAGTAATTCCAACTCATTAGCGTAGCCACTCAGGGCATTTAACTGCTAAAGCCTCAATGCATTGTCCCACATTTACTAAGGAAGACAGAAATGCCACATCACTACATGTTTGCGTCCTAATTGGCACCCTATTCCCTATGTAGTGCACTACTTTTGCCTTATTGGCCCTGGTCAAAAGTAGTGCAGTATACGCTGAATATACAAAACATTAAGAACACCTTCCTAATATTGAGTTGCACCGTCCCTTTTTGCCCTCAGAACAGCCTCAGTTCATCAGGGCATGGACTCTACAAGGTGTTGAAAGCGTTCCACAGGGATGCTGGTCCATGTTGACCCCAATGCTTCCCACAGTTGTGTTAAGTTGGCTGGATGTCTTTTGGGTGGCTGACCATTCTTGATGCACATGTGAAACTGTTAAGCATAAAAACCGAACTGCAACGCTGCTTTTGACACACAAGCCTGGCACCAGACCCCATTCATGGAAATAGTTCATGTTTTATGTACTCAGTGTATATGAAATAGGGTGTCATTCACAATGTAACCCTGTCACATCCTGTGTCCCTCTCCCACTGACAAACTGACCGGCAGGATGACAAGATGATCAATGATCAAAGCCCATCAATAGACTTCCTGAATCCCAGGGGGATGGGGCTTGTACTGCGGCTATCGATTGACCGTGTCTGGTTTTCATTATTGTCGAGTCGGAATGCAAGAAAGGGGTCAGTTGCTCCTGCCAGTCACTGTGTGTGTGGGTGAGTGAGTGAGTGAAGTGGATCAGAGGGCAGTTTGATCTCCTAATGAATAACTTCCTGTGGAGTCGTTCCATGTCATTTCAGCAGGCTCTGACACCCACCATCACAGATTGTTCTGGAATCCTTTCTGTTGTTAGAAACAGATAAGATTAGTATTCCTGCAACATTATTTTTTTTAAATTTCATTTGATCTCTGAGAAATGAAGCGAATTTGATTGCACCCAAACTGGCCCTTTTGGATCTATAAAATTCACTAATATTCAATAAATATAATCCCAAAATCCGATTGGGACTGAACTTTTTCTTACCATTGAGCAAGACATGAGGAATCCAATAAAATGTTCCAAAGCCAGCCACGGACCTCCCACGCCAGTCCTTCCCCAACAACCAGAATACAGTATACATTCACTATGTCTGACAAGTAGTAAGGAGCTTTGGCTTGGAATATTGCCTGTTCATTTGTTTAATATATTCCCTGTTAATTTGTTGATGTTTTATTCCCTCTGTTCAGATAAATTAGCCATTGAAGTCGCTTGCTTAAATGAGTGTGAAAGTACCAGGTTTTCCCCACTAGATGCCGCTGTTCCTGCTGCTGCCACACCGTTTAATAAATGTCAAATCAAATGTTGCTGGTCTCTTGTGTTTATTAAATGGATCATGACATTTTGCAACTTTGGGTAGAAAACCAATAACCTTTGCTCATGATGAAAATGAATTGTTTAGTCATCCTCACAAGTCAAGCCGGTCCTCCATGAACGCAGTTCATTTAGTCCTTCTCTTAGCACTTAGGCCGTCATTGGAAATAAGAATTTGTTCTTAACTGACTTGCCTAGTTAAATAAAGGTTGAATATAAATAAACCAACCTAATGCTTCAAAACAACCCTCCTTGAATAGTCCAACAAATGGCAGCTCTCTGACAGGGCTATCGCTATGGTGCAATTGTCATATGAAGGCTTTTCTTACTAACACTGATGGAGAACTGGGATAGTGACTAAAATGCTGTGCCATCTCTAATAAAATAATATTAACATTTACCAGTAAACTCAATCCAGTACCGTTACGGAACACAGTGTATGTTTGTTTGGGACTTTTACCATTGAAGACCATTAGAGACCATAACATTAAAACCATTAGAACTACTGTAGCCTAATGGTTTGTTCACCAGGAATGGTCTAACTACTGTAGCCTAATGGTTTGTTCACCAGGAATGGTCTAACTACTGTAGCCTAATGGTTTGTTCACCAGGAATGGTCTAACTACTGTAGCCTAATGGTTTGTTCACCAGGAATGGTCTAACCAATTCAGAGCTTTTTTGAAGAGATGATAATTATTATTATCATTATTATAATAATTGTGAGGCTGACCAAACAATGTATTTTATCATGATGTTTGAAAGCTATTGGTTTTTCGACCCTAAATTGCAAAGAAAATGTTGTGATCCATTTAATAAACACGAGAGACCAGCAACATTTATCAAACGGTGCGACTTCACATTCATTTATGCAAGCGACTTCACATTCATTTATGCAAGCGACATCAATGGCTAATTTATCTGAACAGGGGAAAAACATCAGCAGATTCTCAGGGAATATATTTCAAAAGGACGAAGAAGCAATACTCCAAGCCACGGCTCCATATTACTTGTCAGACATAGAAAACCCATACTGTATACTAGTTGTTGGAGTAGGATTGGCATGGAGATTATATGAATCCCTTAAATTAAAATGGCCAATTTTGGTTACAACTAATTCGTTGAATTTCTCAGATCAAATTAGATTTCAACAAAATAATGTTTCAGAAATGCTAATCTTATCTGTTTCTAACTGAGATGGTGGTTGTCAATATCCTATTTATTGTGCTTTTTGAGGTGGAATGACCCAGTAACGTCACAACCTTTACCCTATTGAGTATGTTACTGGCCATTAGATGGTTACCAGTGCACTGGTGTGTGTCTGTGTGTGTGTTTGTTGAATTGTGACGCGTGTGTATGTGTTGAATTGTGACTTGAGTGTGTGTGTTTGTTTGTTGAATTGTGACGTGTGTGTGTGTGTGTGTGTGTGTGTTTGTTTGTTTGTTGAATTGTGACGTGTGTGTGTGTGTTTGTTGTGTGACGTGTGTTTGTTGAATTGTGACGTGTGTGTGTGTGTGTTTGTTTGTTGAATTGTGACGTGTGTGTGTGTGTGTTTGTTTGTTGAATTGTGACGTGTGTGTGTGTGTGTTTTTGAATTGTGACGTGTGTGTGTTTGTTTGTTGAATTGTGATGTGTGTGTGTGTATGTTTGTTGAATTATGACGTGTGTGTGTGTGTGTGTGTTTGTCTGTCTAATTGAGATGTGTTGTATGTTTAGAAACACCACTTCTCTCTAAGTCAGGTTTAGGGATGGATTTCTAATTCAGTAAAGCAGAAGATGAGATTGTGTAATATGAGATTTTCATAAAACATTTGTTTGAAGAAATGCTTGAGGTTGTGTGTTTGTCTTTCCTCATTCCATTATAGTGTCAAGCACATGGGCTTATAAGACTATGTCACATCGTGGTGTTGTAGGGGTGTGTGTGTGTTCATCTCATCCATTGGATTTAGTGTGTGGTTTCACATGAGACGTATGCCTATACACTTCTTAGCTTTGAAGTGAAAGTTCAGTGGGTTTTTGTTTGCTAGAACACGGTATAAATGCTGTATATATGATATGTGAATCAACGTTTGAATGCACCGTTTTATCTCTGTGTGTGTCTTTTTAAATGCGTGCATATTCCAAACCTTTACACCCACACATTATTGAGTGTGACTGATTCACCCCCGTCTCGCACACGTCTGGTAATGGCATTACGGTGTCTCAAGCAGCATTTACTGCCCTGGAGCTGCATGTGTCTGGGGATGGGAGGTGAATTACATCTGGGCTATAGAAAGGGGTTTTCCTCGTGTGTGTATTTATTTATACCTGTAAGAGTTTAAGAATGTGTGAAAATATTGACAATGTGTGTGTTGGTGTGTGTGGGTGTCAGCCCACCACCTCGGTCAGGTTAATTAGTGTGTTCCTCCAGTGCTGTTACATTCCCACAGCTGCTACCAACAACCAATAACACACAAGCAGGAAATGAGGAATGTCTTTCTTCTTCCACTCCTTCGATCTCCTCACCAGTCCCTTACATTTTCATGTCCACTTTGATTTCCTGTCATTCCTGTCATTTTCATGTCCACTTTGATTTCCTGTCATTCCTGTCATTTTCATGTCCACTTTGATTTCCTGTTAGAGGTTATAGGGCGAGTCCGTGGAAAGTCAACCTAATCATGCCCAAATAAAGTTAGTCATGAAACCACATTAATAAAGCCAATGAAACCACATGAATAATTATCCTGAAGGTCTGTAAGTTGGAGTTCAGCTTTATTGGAAACGTTTTTAAAAGGAGGCCAAGTCTACAAAAAGCAGTAATTTCATGGCATTTTGGTAGAGCGCACAGAGCTCGTTTCTCCACAGTGTTGGTTAGGAAGGTGAGATGTTAATGAAGCGATACAGACCAAATTGAAGTGTCTCGTGTCATGAAAGGATAGGGGATGACTGGGACAATGTTACACCCTTTGTTTTCTTTAGGAAAGTTTTGGTAAAACATCCACCCAACATTGGATCATGTTCCAGATGTCTCTCTGAAGTTTCATCAAGGTTTTATATGGTATATCAGTGGTTTCTCCCCTTTCCTCGTCCCCATTATGATATCTGCAACATTCATAACGGTTGTGGTGGATATTAATGTATCATGTCTTTGCTTCAGAAGCGTGTGCATTCAACACATTTTGTGTGTTTGTTCTGATGTGTTCTTCAGACTTTTACAGAAGCCATTGTTGATATCTTGGCAATGATTTGTTCTGGTTCTGATGATCTTGGAAAAGATCTGCTGAAAGTTGTTTCTTATACTTGGTAGTACTGTTTTTCAGATAGAAATATGAGAAGAGTGTTATGATAGCCCTAAAAGTTGGTATGTTTTGGGGGGCTGGCATAATTATCGTATATAACCATGTAAATGACGGTTATGGATGAATAAAATAAATGAATTCATAAGTTGTTTTTTAATATAAAAAAATATGTTTTATCCTAAATTCCATGACCAGCACAGCTCTACCAAACAGCTTCATCCAGAGTCCAGAAAAGTAGATTGTCAGTATAGAAACATGCATATTGTTTTATTTGCATATTGTGTTACAATATTTCAGAAAAGTTTTAATACAAAACAATATTTTATTGGTCTGTACATTCAACTGTTAATGATTTATTTGGATCTATTTCAAATGAAAACAAGTGAATGTTCGGGTGTGGTGACTGGCCTACCTGTATACTATTCAGGCTGTTTGTTAGGGAGTGGTGACTGGCCTACCTGTATACTATTCAGGCTGTTTGTTAGGGAGTGGTGACTGACCTACCTGTATACTATTCAGGCTGTTTGTTAGGGAGTGGTGACTGGCCTACCTGTATACTATTCAGGCTGTTTGTTAGGGTGTGGTGACTGGCCTACCTGTATACTATTCAGGCTGTTTGTTAGGGAGTGGTGACTGGCCTACCTGTATACTATTCAGGCTGTTTGTTAGGGTGTGGTGACTGGCCTACCTGTATACTATTCAGGCTGTTTGTTAGGGAGTGGTGACTGGCCTACCTGTATACTATTCAGGCTGTTTGTTAGGGAGTGGTGACTGGCCTACCTGTATACTATTCAGGCTGTTTGTTAGGGTGTGGTGACTGACCTACCTGTATACTATTCAGGCTGTTTGTTAGGGTGTGGTGACTGACCTACCTGTATACTATTCAGGCTGTTTGTTAGGGAGTGGTGACTGGCCTACCTGTATACTATTCAGGCTGTTTGTTAGGGAGTGGTGACTGGCCTACCTGTATACTATTCAGGCTGTTTGTTAGGGAGTGGTGACTGGCCTACCTGTATACTATTCAGGCTGTTTGTTAGGGAGTGGTGACAGGCCTACCTGTATACTATTCAGGCTGTTTGTTAGGGAGTGGTGACTGGCCTACCAGTATACTATTCAGGCTGTTTGTTAGGGAGTGGTGACTGGCCTACCAGTATACTATTCAGGCTGTTTGTTAGGGAGTGGTGACTGGCCTACCTGTATACTATTCAGGCTGTTTGTTAGGGAGTGGTGACTGGCCTACCTGTATACTATTCAGGCTGTTTGTTAGGGAGTGGTGACTGACCTACCTGTATACTATTCAGGCTGTTTGTTAGGGAGTGGTGACTGACCTACCTGTATACTATTCAGGCTGTTTGTTAGGGAGTGGTGACTGACCTACCAATATTGAGAAGTCCACTTTCTTCGGTAACAGATGGTGACAGGGGGTGACGGAGAGAGGGGGGTGACGGGAGAGGGGGGGTGACGGAGAGAGGGGGAGGGGGAGGGGGTGACGGGGAGAGGGGAAAGACAGAGAGGTTGTGTCTAAGGGCAGTAGACAGGACATAGTCTGCATATTTCTCTAATCTCCAAATAAGCAGACGTCTAGTCTACAAGAATGTTTACATGTATTTCTAATCTAATGTTTCTCCCTAATTCAATTTGAGGACTGCTTCTTGCCTTTTGTGCACATCGTGAAAGCACAGTAGAAGAGAATAGAGCCCACTGCAAGACAATGCTTGGGGGAGACGAGGGAATTGGCTGTGGAATGTGCAATAGAATGCCAGATGGAAAATATAAGACTGTTGAAATAGAATGTAGAACATGAAATAGAATGTAGAACATGAAATAGAATGGGAAGTAGAATAGAATGTTGAATGTGCAATAGAATAGTGTAGAATGTGAAATAGCATAAAATAGAATGTAGACTGTGAAAAATATGTTGAATTTAATCAATTGTGACAGAATGCAGTCTAGGATGTAGAATAGAATGTAGAATGTGGGCTAGAATACAATGTGAACTTTTAGCCCTGTGATGGTCTGAGACCCATTACATCATTTTGGGGAGTACCAGTGTGTCTTAGTTTCTTGTTCTGGATGGTCCTCTATGGAGGAACTACCCAAGGTGTGTGAACAAACACCCATATTTTTTAAATCACTTTTTATTTTGTTTTCTGAAATGTACAGATTACACCTTTATCTAAAGGCTCTTGGTTGTGGGCGTGGCCAGTCACCCCATATTATCTCACACCTGGTCCCACCTAAAGGACTCATACACTCTCTCATACAGTCACTGTGTTTATACATGAGGGACGTGTGTGTGTGTGTTTGTATCAGAGTGTTGTTCATGTGAAGGGTGTGTGTGAGGCGTGTTAGTGTGAAGGTTTTATGTATGTGTGTGTGTTTGTACACTTTGGGTGTGTCAAGGATGTGTATGTGAATAGTGTGTGTGTGTGTGTGTGTGTGTGTGTGTGTGCTCTGTTCATTTCTAGAGAGAGCATGTGTGTGTATGCGAGTGCTGTATGGTCTGATGTTCTCAGTGTGTTGGTCTGGTGTATTCAGTGTGATGGTCTGGTGTATTCAGTGTGATGGTCTGGTGTATTCAGTGTGTTGGTCTGGTGTATTCAGTGTGATGGTCTGGTGTATTCAGTGTGTTGGTCTGGTGTATTCAGTGTGTTGGTCTGGTGTATTCAGTGTGTTGGTCTGGTGTATTCAGTGTGTTGGTCTGGTGTATTCAGTGTGTTGGTCTGGTGTATTCAGTGTGTTGGTCTGGTGTATTCAGTGGGTTGGCCTGGTGTATTCAGTGGATTGGTCTGGTGTATTCAGTGGGTTGGTCTGGTGTATTCAGTGGGTTGGTCTAGTGTATTCAGTGTGTTGGTATGTATGTGTACAGTAAGGGAGCGTGTTTGATCCCTATCTGCCCCACGATTGTCCACATTAGCTGTCAATCACTCTCTGTGAGTGCAAACTAAAGCCCTTCCCCCCTGCTACGATGCAGTGCTAGTAGTGTTGTTTGGGCCAGTAACTGAAAGGTTGCTGGATCGAATCCCCAAGCTGACAAGGTGAAAATCTGTCGTTCTGTCCCTGAGCAAGGCAGTTAACCCACTGTTCTCCGGGCCCTGAAGACGTGGTATCCCCTTTCCTTTCCCTTATAAGAGATGTTGTTATGCCCTATTGTAGGGACATATACCAGATGGCTGTCTATAGATTTGTGTGTGTGTGTGTGGAGTAAAAAAAAAAGGTACTATTTCTCCTGTGGAACTTTGTCATTTCGAAGCTTCGTGATGCAGAGTTCCAAATCTGGCTCTACTTTTGTGTGTGTGTGAGAGAGAGAGAGAGAGAGAGAGAGAGAACTTGTAACAGTTATAGAACCCATTGCCCTTCATGGTTGTGAGGTCTGGGGTCCACTCACGAACCAATAATTCACAAAATGGGACAAACACCAAATTTAGACTCTGCATGCAGAATTCTGCAAAAATATCCTCTGTGTACAACGTCAAACACCAAATAATGCAGAGCAGAATTAGGCCGAATTCCCAAATCTTCAATAACAAAGCCGTCACCTACAAAGAAATAAACCTGGAGACGAGTCCCCTAAGCAAGCTAGTCCTGGGGCTCTGTTCACAAACACAAACAGAGCCCCAAGACAGCAACACAATTAGACCCAAACAAATCATGAGAAAACAAAAAGATAAATACTTGACACATTGGAAAGAATTAACAAAAAAAACAGAACAAACTAGAATGCTATTTGGTCTTAAACAGAGAGTACACAGTGGTAGAATACCTGACCACTGTGACTGACCCAAACTTAAGGAAAGCTTTGACTATATACAGCATAGCCTTGCTATTGAGAAAGGCAGCAGATGGCAGACCTCAAGAGAAGACAGGCTATGTGCCCCACCTCCCACAAAATGGGGTGGAAACTGCGCTGTACTTCCTAACCTCTTGCCAAATGTTTCAGAGACCTATACATTCCTCAGATTACACAGATCCACAAAAAAATTTAAAACAAATCCAATTTTCAAAAACTCCCACATCTATTGGCTGAAATACCACAGTGTGCAATCACATCATCAACATTTGTGAGCTGTTGCCACAAGAAAGGGCAACCAGTGAAGAACAAACACCATTGTAAATACAACCTATATTTGTTTATTTATTTTCCCTTCTCTACTTTAACTATTTGCACATCATTACAACACTGTATACAGTTGACGTCGGAAGTTTACATACACCTTAGCCAAATACATTTAAACTCAGTTTTTCATAATTCCTGACATTTAATCATAGTAAAAATTCCCTGTTTTAGGTCAGTTAGGATCACCACTTTTATTTTAAGAATGTGAAATGTCAGAATTTCTTTCATCACATTCCCAGTGGGTCAGAAGTTTACATGTACTCAATTAGTATTTGGTAGCATTGCCTTTTAAATTGTTTAACCTGTGTCAAACATTTCGGGTAGCCTTCCACAAGCTTCCCACAATAAGTTGGGTAAATTTTGGCCCATTCCTCTTGACAGAGCTGGTGTAACTGAGTCAGGTTTATAGGCCTCCTTACTCGCACACGCTTTTTCAGTTCTGCCCACAAATTTTCTATAGGATTGAGGTCAGGGCTTTGTGATGGCCACTCCAATACCTTGACTTTGTTGTCCTTACGCCATTTTGTCACAACTTTGGAAGTATGCTTGGGGTCATTGCCCATTTGGAAGGACCATTTCCTACCAAGCTTTAACTTCCTGACTGATGTCTTGAGATGTTGCTTCAATATATCCACATATTTTTCCATCCTCATAATGCCATCTATTTTGTGAAGTGCACGAGTCCCTCCTGCAGCAAAGCACCCCCACAACATGATGCTGCCACCCTCGTTCTCCATGGTTGGGATGGTGTTTTTCAGCTTGCAAGCCTCCCCCTTTTTCCTCCAAACATAACAATGGTCATTATTGCCAAACAGTTCTATTTTTGTTTCATCAGACCAGAGGACATTTCTCCAAAAAGTATGATCTTTGTTCCCATGTGCAGTTGCAAACCGTAGTCTGGCTTTTTTATTGCGTCTCTAGGAGACAGAACGCATCTCCTTCCTGAGCGGTATGATGGCTGTGTGGTCTCATGGTGTTTATACTTGCATACTATTGTTTGTACAGATGAACGTGGTACCTTCAGGTGTTTGGAAATTGCTCCCAAGGATGAACCAGACTTGTGGAGGTCTACAATTTTTTTTTCTGAGGTCTTTGCTGATTTCTTTTCCTTTTCCCATGATGTCAAGCAAAGAGGAACTGAGTTTAAAGGTAGGCCTTGAAATACATCCACAGGTACACCTCCAATTGACTCAAACTATGTCAATTAGCCTATCAGAAGCTTCTAAAGCCATGACATCATTTTCTGGAATTTTCTAAGCTGTTTAAAGGCACAGTCAACTTAGTGTATGTAAACTTCTGACCCACTGGAATTGTGATACAGTGAATTAAAAGTGAAATAATCTGTCTGTAAACAATTGTTGGAAAAATGACTTGTCATGCACAAAGTAGATGCCCTGACCGACTTGCCAAAACTATAATTTGTTAACAAGAAATTATGGAGTGGTTGAAAAACGAGTTTTAATGACTCCAACCTGAGTGTATGTAAACTTCCGACTTCAACTGTGTATATATTGACTTTTGAAATGTCTTATTATTTTGGAACTTTTGTGAGTGTAATGTTTGCTCTAAATGTTTTATTGGTTAATTCACTTTTGTAATCTATTTCACTTGCTTTGGCAATGTTAACATATGTGTCCCATGTCAGTAAAGCCCCTAAAATTGAACATTGAAGTTGACTTGAGAGACTTCGAAGGTCATGGGAAAACGAGTCTGTTACATGCTAATCTTAGCCCCGTGGAGGTCCCACATCCCACAGAAGAAATGTAGACTGGTCCCAGATCTGTTTGCACTGTCTTGCTGACTCCGATGGTCATTGTGATGTGGCTAAGGCACAAACAGATCTGTGATCAGGCTAAAAGAAAAGGGCTTCTATATTGTGTCTCTTTGTACTTCAGTGTCTATCATGATCATGTGCTCAACACATAGAAAGCCTGTTGTGGACTTCAGTGTGATTTTCAATTACAGGAAAAAAGAATCAAGTTCAATTGGAAAGCATACAATTGTAAGGACTGTGTCTTGGTGCGTGTTGGCTTACAGTCTGTCTGTCTTGTGTCCACAGCATGTGGAGAGGCTTGAATGTGAACTGTGCAGACAGTTCAGGGTACACACCCCTCCACCACGCATCACTGAACGGACACAGGTAAGAGTGTGTGTGTATGTGGAGAGGTGGCTGGTGGGGGTGAGGAAGTGTTTGTTTGAGGTGTGCTTGCATGCTTGTGAGTGCAATGCAATGTGATTGCCTTTTCCAGACAGACAGACACACACACACACACACACACACACACAAATCCCTTTTTTCCTGCTGTTGGATTAAGATGAGTCTGACGGCTAGCCCTTCTCAGCAAAACTGTCGGATTAATGCTGTGCCTTGGAGGCAATAATGTGGATTTCCTTCTTTCCAACAGCTGCAGTAGGAGAGGGAGAGTGAAGCAGGGAGAGAAGGAGAGAGAGAGACATAAAGGGAGAAGGAGACAGAGATAAAGGGAGGGAGAGAGTGAAAAGTACAGGCTCCAAGTGAAAAACAAGGTCACAAACACACACTTAGAGAAGTGATTTAGAACTTTAGATGAGGGGGGAACAAGGAGGGAACTAACCATTTAACTGTACACTTTTAGACCGTTGTTTTGACAATGTATGCATCCTAAATTGCACCGTATTCCCTATATACTGTAGTAGTGCACTATATCGGGAATAGGGGCCATTAGGGACACACTCAATGTGCACGTGGCGTTCTAAAAGGTGAAGCAACAAACTTAATTCTTTCAATGTGAAGAGTTAATTTCAGTCCAGCTAATGATTTTAATCCACACACATATAAACATTCAAGGCAGCCTTGGTTATGCAGCTGGCATTATGATTCAGGCCAAGTAAAGGACTTTTCTTTCTCTCTCCCCCTTCTCGCTCTGTTTCCATTTTCTTTCTTTCTCTCTCTACGCTTTCTCTCTATGCTTTCTCTCTCTCTCTTTCTCTCTCTATGCTTTCTCTCTCTACACTTTCTCTCTATGCTCTTCTCTCTCTCTATGCTTTCTCTCTCTCTCGCTTTCTCTCTCTCTACACTCTCTCTCTCTCTCTCTCTCTCTCTATGCTTTCTCTCTGCTCTATGCTTTCTCTCTCTCTCACTTTCTCTCTCTCTCTTCTCTCTCTATGCTTTCTCTCTCTATGCTTTCTCTCTCTCTCACTTTCTCTCTATGCTCTCTCTCTATGCTTTCTCTCTCTATGCTTTCTCTCTCTACACTTTCTCTCTCTATGCTTTCTTTCTCTCTCTCTACACTTTTCTCTCTCTCTCTCTATGCTTTCTCTCTCTATGCTTTCTCTCTCTACTTTCTCTCTATGCTTTCTCTCTCTACACTTTCTCTCTATGCTTCTCTCTCTATGCTTTTCTCTCTATGCTTTCTCTCTATGCTTTCTCTCTCTCTATGCTTTCTCTCTATGCTTTCTCTCTCTCTATGCTTTCTCTCTCTGCTCTCTCTATGCTTTCTCTCTCTATGCTTTCTCTCTACTTTTCTCTCTATGCTTTCTCTCTATGCTTCTCTCTCTCTACACTTTCTCTCTCTCTCTCTCTCTCTATGCTTTCTCTCTCTATGCTTTCTCTCTCTACACTTTCTCTCTATGCTTTCTCTCTCTATGCTTTCTCTCTCTATGCTTTCTCTCTCTATGCTTTCTCTCTCTATGCTTTCTCTCTCTATGCTTTCTCTCTCTACACTTTCTCTCTCTATGCTTTCTCTCTCTATGCTTTCTCTCTCTATGCTTTCTCTCTATGCTTTCTCTCTCTCTATGCTTTCTCTCTATGCTTTCTCTCTCTCTATGCTTTCTCTCTCTCTACGGTTTCTTGCCTTTCTCTCCCCATCCTTCCCCTTCTCTCTCTATTCCATCTCTTCCCTCTTCCCTCTCTCCCTCGCTCTCTATCACTCCCCTTACTGCTCTCCTCTCTCTCTATCCCCTTCCGCTTCCGCCATCCTCCCCCATCCTCCTCCTCCCTCCTTCTCCTCCTCAGAGACGTGGTGTTGAAGTTGCTCCAGTTTGAAGCCTCCACCAATGTGGCTGACAGTAAGGGCTGCTTCCCCTTGCACCTGGCCGCCTGGCGTGGAGACGTAGACATCGTCCGTATCCTCGTCCACCACGGGCCCTCACACTGCCGCGTCAACCAGCAGGTGACAACACACTGTTCTGTTCTACACTCTACTGTACTACACACTGTTCTGTTCTACACTGTTCTGTTCTACACTATACTGTACTACACACTGTTCTGTTCTACACTCTACTGTACTACACACTGTTCTGTTCTACACTATACTGTACTACACACTGTTCTGTTCTACACTGTTCTGTTCTACACTATACTTTTCTACACCCTATTCTGTTCTACACTGTTCTGTTCTACACTGTTCTGTTCTACACTGTTCTGTTCTACACTATATTGTACTACACACTGTTCTGTTCTACACTATACTGTACTACACACTGTTCTGTTCTACACTATACTGTACTACACCCTGTTCTGTTCTACACTATATTGTACTACACACTGTTCTGTTCTACACTATACTGTACTACACACTGTTCTGTTCTACACTATACTGTATTACACCCTATTCTGTTCTACACTATACTGTACTACACACTGTTCTGTTCTACACTTCTGTACTACACACTAGTATATACTACACAATTATGTACTACACACTATTCTGTTCTACACTGTTCTGTACTACACTATACTGTACTACACACTATTCTGTTCTACACTGTTCTATACTACACACTGTTCTGTACTACACACTAGTATATACTACACAATTATGTACTACACACTATTCTGTTCTACACTGTTCTATACTACACACTGTTCTGTGCTACACACTTATGCACTACACACTATGTACCACACACTATTCTGTTCTACACTGTTCTGTTCTACACACTGTTTTGTACTACACACTATGTACTACACACTATTTTGCACGACACACTTATGTACTACACGCTATTGTATACTACACACTATTCTGTACTACACACTATTCCGTACTGCACACTATTCTTTACTACACACTATACTGTACTACACCCTATTATGTTATACACTATACTGTACTACGCACTGTTCGGTTCTACACTATACTGTACTACACACCAGAGGTGGGACCAAGTCATTGTTTTACAAGTCACAAGTAAGTCAAGTTTTAACACTCAAGTCCCAAGTCAAGTCCCAAGTCAAGACAGTCAAGTCTGAGTCAAGTCCCAAGTCCTAAACTTTGAGTTTCGAGTCCTAAACAAGTCATAATGTGCTATTTTTTTTATTTATATATATTTTATTTCACCTTTATTTAACCGGGTAAGCTAGTTGAGAACAAGTTCACATTTACAACTGCGACCTGGCCAATATAAAGCAAAGCAGTGCGACACAAACAACAACACAGAGTTACACATGGAATAAACAAGCTTACAGTCAATAACACAATAGAAAAAAATAAAGTCTATATACAGTGTGTGCAAATGGCGTGAGGAGGTAAGGAAATAAATAGGCCATAGTAGCGAAGTAATTACGATTTAGAAAATGAACACTGGAGTGATAAATGAGCAGATGGTGATGTGCAAGTAGAAATACTGGTGTGCAAAAGAGCAGAAAAGTACATTAAAAACAATATGGGGATGAGGAAGGTAGATTGTGTGGGCTGTTTACAGATAGACTATGTACAGCTGCAGCGATCGGTTAGCTGCTCAGATAGCAGATGTTTAAAGTTAGTGAGGGAAATATACGTCTCCAGCTTCAGCGATGTTTGCAATTCGTTCCAGTCATTGGCAGCAGAGAACTGGAAGGAAAGGTGGCCAAAGTAGGTGTTGGCATTGGGGATGACCAGTGAGATATACCTGCTGGAGCACGTGCTACGGGTGGATGTTGTTCTCGTGACCAGTGAGCTAAGGTGGAGCTTTACCTAGCATAGACTTATAGATGACCTGGAGCCAGTGGGTCTGTAGATGAATATGTAGCGAGGGCCAGCCGACTAGAGCGTACAGGTCGCGGTGGTGGGTGGTGTAAGGGGCTATGGTAACAAAACGGATGGCATTGTGATAGACTGCATCCAGTTTGCTGAGTAGAGTATTGGAAGCTATTTTGTAAATGACATCGCCGAAGTCGAGGATCGATAGGATAGTCAGTTTTACAAGGGTATGTTTGGCGGCGTGAGTGAAGGAGGCTTTGTTGCGAAATAGGAAGCCAATTCTAGATTTAATTTTGGATTGGAAAGGTTTAATATGAGTCTGGAAGGAGTGTTTACAGTCTAGCCAGACACCTAGGTATTTGTAGTTGTCCACATATTCAAAGTCGGAACCGTCCAGAGTAGTGATGCTAGTCGGGCAGGCGGGTGCGGGCAGCAAATGGTGCATTTGGTTTTACTTGCGTTTAAGAGCAGTTGTATGGTATTGACCCTCGTTTGGAGGTTAGTTAACACTGTTTCCAAAGAAGGGCCAAATGTATACAGAATGGTGTCATCTGCATAGAGGTGGCTCAGAGAATCTCCAGCAGCAAGAACGACATCGTTGATATATACAGAGAAAAGAGTCGGCCCGATAATTGAAACCTGTGGTACCCATATAGAGACTGCCAGGGGTCTGGACAACAGGCCCTCTGATTTGACACACTAAACTCTGCCTGAAAAGTAGTTGGTGAATCAGGCGAGGCAGTCATTTGAGAAACCAAGGCTGTCGAGAATACGGTGATTGACAGAGTCGAAAGCCTTGGCCAGGTCGATGAAGACGGCTACACAGTACAATATTTTATTGATGGCGGCTATGATATCATTTAGTACATTGAGCGTGGCTGAGGTGCACCCATGACCGGCTCGGAAACCAGATTGCACAGCGGAGAAGGTACGGTGGGATTTGAAATGGTCAGTGATCTGTTTATTAACTTGACTTTCGAAGACTTTAGATAGGCAGGGCAGGATGGATATAGGTGTGTAACAGTTTGGGTCTAGAGTGTCTCCCCCTGTTGAAGAGGGGGATGACCCCGTCAGCTTTCCAATCTTTAGGGATCTCAGACAATTCGAAAGAGAGGTTGAACAGACTGGTAATAGAGGTTGCAACAATGGTGGCGGATCATTTTAGAAAGAGAGGGTCCAGATTGTCTAGCCCAGCTGATTTGTACGGGTCCAGGTTTTGCAGCTCTTTCAGAACATCTGCTATCTAGTTTTGGGTGAAGGAGAAGCTGGGGAGGCTTGGGCAAGTAGCTGCGGGGGGTGTGAGCTGTTGGCCGGGGTAGGGTTAGCCAGGAGGAAAGCATCGCCAGCCGTAGAGAAATGCTTATCTTCACCAAATGTAATACCATTTCACATTTCAAGAGTAATACTTAGTATATTACATTTACGCAAATCATGAATGCTTTGAAAAATATCTATATATTTATTACTTTCCAAATGTTATATTTACATGGAAATACATGGGTAGCCATGAGAAAGATCCCACACTTCTGTTCGGCACACTGTTCTGTACTATTCTGTACTACACACTATTCTGTTCTACACTTATGTACTACACACTTCTGTTTTACACTACTGTTCTACACTATGCTGTACTACACACTATTCTGTTCGACACTGTTCTTTTCTACACTATGCTGTACTACACACTGTTCTGTTCTACACTGTTCTGTTCTACACTGTTCTGTGCTACACTATACTGTACTACACATTGTTCTGTTCTACACACTGTTCTACACTATTCTGTACTACACACTCCTTTACTACACACTGTTCTGTACTACACTATTCTCTAGCACACTATTCTGTACTACACTACTCTGTACCATACTCTGTTCTGTTTTACACTATACTGTACTACACACTGTTCTGTTCGAAATTCTGTTCTACCCACTATTCTGTTCAACACACTATTCTGTACTACACACTTCTGTTCTACACGGTTCTGTTCTACACTTATGTACTACACACTTCTGTTTTACACTACTGTTCTACACTATTCTTTACTACACACTATTCTTTTCTACACACTGTTCTGTTCTACACACTGTTCTACACTATTCTGTACTACACACTGTTTTGTGCTACACTATTCTGTACTACACACTTCTGTTCTACACGGTTCTGTTCTACACTTATGTACTACACACTTCTGTTTTACACTACTGTTCTACACTATTCTTTACTACACACTGTTCTGTACGACACACTGTTCTGTTCTACACTGTGCTTTACTACACACTATTCTTTTCTACACACTGTTCTGTTCTACACACTGTTCTACACTATTCTGTACTACACACTGTTTTGTGCTACACTATTCTGTGCTACACTATTCTGTACTACACTATTCTGTACCACACTATTCTGTACCACACTATGTTCTGTTGTACACTATACTGTACTGTTCGCTCAGGAAGGAGATGCATTCGGTCTCCTAGAGATGAACGTACTTTGGTGCGAAAAGTGTAAATCAATCCCAGAACAACAGCAAAGGACCTTGTGAAAATGGAGGAAATGGAGTACAAAAGTATCTCTATCCACAGTAAAACAAGTCCTATATCTACATAACCTGAAAGGCCACTCAGCAAGGAAGAAGCCACTGCTCCAAAACCTCCATAAAAAAGCCAGACTACGGTTTACAACTGCACATGGGGACAAAGATCGTACTTTTTGAAGAAATGTTCTCTGGTCTGATGAAACAAAAATAGAACTGTTTGGCCATAAAGACCATCATATGTTTGTAGGAAAAAGGGGGATGCTTGCAAGCCGAAGAACACCATCCCAACCGTGAAGCACGGGGGTGGCAGCATCATGTTGTGGGGGTGCTTTGCTGCCGGAGGTACTGGTGCACTTCACAAACTAGATGGCTTCATGAGGAAGGAAAATTACGTGGATATCTTGAAGCAACATCTCAAGACATCAGTCAGGAAGTTAAAGCTTGGTCGCAAATTAGTCTTCCAAATGGAGAATGACCCCAAGCATACTTCCAAAGTTGTGGCAAAATGGCTTAAGGACAACAAGGTCAAGGTATTGGACTGGCCATCACAAAGCCCTGACCTCAATCCCATAGACAATTTGTGGGCAAATCTGAGAAAGTCTGTGCGAGCAGGGAGGCCTGCATACCTTACACCAGCTCTGTCAGGAGGAATGGGCCAAAATTCACCCAACTTATTGTGGGAAGCTTGTGGAAGGCTTCCTGAAACGTTTGACCCAAAGTTAAACAATTTAAAGGCAATGCTACCAAATGCTAATTGAGTGTATGTAAAGTTCTGACCCACTGGGAATGTGAAAAATATTAAATAAATCATTCTCTCTACTATTATTATGACATTTCACATTCTTAAAATAAAGTGGTGATCCTAACTGACCTAAGACAGGGAATTTCTACTAGGATTAAATGTCAGCAATTGTGAAAAACTGAGTTTAAATGGACTTTGCTAAGGTGTATGTAAACTTCCGACTTCAACTGTATGTAAGTCACAGATTATTTACACAATATTGTTTGTGTGTGTGTGTGTGTGTGTGTGTGTGTGTTATGTTGTTGTTTCTGTGTGTGTGTGTGTGTGTGTGGCTACAATTTATCTTGGCAATACACTGCCTGCACCAGAAACAGCACCCTGCATATATTACACTAGTCACCAAGATATCGTATCCAATAAACAACTCCCTGTATATATTACACTAGTTTAGTGGATACTATATCTTGGTGACTAGTGTAATATATACAGGGTGTTGTGTGTGGGTGCGTGTGTGGGTGTGTGCGTGCGTGCGTGTGTGTGTGGGTGGGGATTGCCATGCTGGTGTTTACTACAGTTTTATTTGAGGATGCAATAACTGACTTGCCTAGTTAAATAAAACCAATAAAAAGAGCATGCAGGAGTAACAGCTGTTTGGTTTTACTATGGAGAAAGAGGGGAGGAAGGTAGTAAAGGGAGGGTGGTATAGAAGGAGGTAGGGAGGGTGGTATAGAAGGAGGTAGGGAGGTATAGAAGGAGGTAGGGAGGGTGGTATAGAAGGAGGTAGGGAGGTATAGAAGGAGGTAGGGAGGGTGGTATAGAAGGAGGTAGGGAGGTATAGAAGGAGGTAGGGAGGGTGGTATAGAAGGAGGTAGGGAGGTATAGAAGGAGGTAGGGAGGGTGGTATAGAAGGAGGTAGGGAGGTATAGAAGGAGGGAGTTAGAGGAGGGAGGTATAGAGGAGGGATTTAGAGGAGGGAAGTATAGAGGAGGTAGAGAGGTATAGAGGAGGGAGTTAGTGGAGGAAGGTATAGTGGAGGTAGGGAGGTATAGTGGAGGGAGGGAGGGAGGGAGGTATAGTGGAGGGAGTTAGAGGAGGGTGGTATAGAAGGAGGTAGGGAGGTATAGAGGAGGGAGGTATAGTGGAGGTATAGAGGAGGGAGTTAGAGGAGGGAGGTATAGAGGAGGTAGGGAGGTATATTGGAGGGAGTTAGAGGAGGGAGGTATAGAGGAGGTAGGGAGGTATAGTGGAGGGAGTTAGAGGAGGGTGGTATAGAAGGAGGTAGGGAGGTATAGAGGAGGGAGTTAGAGGAGGGAGGTATAGAGGAGGTAGGGAGGTATAGTGGAGGGAGGGAGGGAGGTATAGTGGAGGGAGTTAGAGGAGGGAGGTATAGAAGGAGGTAGGGAGGTAGGGAGGTATAGAGGAGGGAGTTAGAGGAGGGAGGTATAGTGGAGGTAGGGAGGTATAGTGGAGGGAGGGAGGGAGGTATAGTGGAGGGAGTTAGAGGAGGGAGGTATAGTGGAGGTAGGGAGGTATAGAGGAGGGAGGTATAGTGGAGGTAGGGAGGTATAGTGGAGGGAGGGAGGGAGGTATAGAGGGAGGTAGGGAGTTATAGAGGAGGGAGTTAGAGGAGGGAGGTATAGAGGAGGGAGTTGGAGGTATAGAGGAGGGAGTTAGAGGAGGGAGGGAGGTATAGAGGAGGGAGTTAGAGGAGGGAGGTATAGTGGAGGTAGGGAGGTATAGAGGAGGGAGTTAGAGGAGGAAGGTATAGTGGAGGTAGGGAGGTATAGAGGAGGGAGTTAGTGGAGGGAGGTATAGTGGAGGTAGGGAGGTATAGAGGGAGTTAGAGGAGGGAGGTATAGTGGAGGTAGGGAGGTATAGTGGAGGGGGGGGGAGGTATAGAGGGAGGTAGGGAGTTATAGAGGAGGGAGTTAGGAGGAGGGAGGTATAGAGGGAGGTAGGGAGTTATAGAGGAGGGAGGTATAGAGGAGGGAGGTATAGAGGAGGGAGGTATAGAGAGAGGGAGGGAGGGAGTTATAGAGGAGGGAGTTAGAGTAAGGAGGTATAGTGGAGGGAGGGAGGGAGGTATAGTGGAGGGAGGGAGGTAGGTATAGAGGAGGGAGTTATAGTGGAGGGAGGGAGGTATGGAGGGAGTGAGGTATAGAGGAGGGAGTTATAGTGGAGGGAGGGAGGGAGGTATAGTGGAGAGAGGGAGGGAGGTAGGTATAGAGGAGGGAGTTATAGTGGAGGGAGGGAGGGAGGTATGGAGGGAGTGAGGTATAGAGGAGGGAGTTATAGTGGAGGGAGGGAGTTATAGAGGAGGGAGGTAGGGAGTTATAGAGGAGGGAGGGAGGGAGGTATAGAGGAGGGAGTTAGAGGAGGGAGGTATAGTGGAGGGAGGGAGGGAGGGAGTTATAGAGGGAGGTATAGAAGAGGGAGTTATAGTGGAGGGAGGGAGGTAGGGAGTTATAGAGGAGGGAGGTATAGTGGAGGGAGGGAGGTATAGAGGGAGGTAGGGAGTTATAGAGGAGGGAGTTAGAGGAGGGAGGTATAGTGGAGGGAGGGAGGTAGGGAGTTATAGAGGAGGGAGGTATAGTGGAGGGAGGGAGGTATAGAGGGAGGTAGGGAGTTATAGAGGAGGGAGTTAGAGGAGGAAGGTATAGTGGAGGGAGGGAGGTATAGTGGAGGTAGGGAGGTATAGAAGAGGGAGTTATAGTGGAGGGAGGGAGGTAGGGAGTTATAGTGGAGGGAGGGAGGTATAGTGGAGGGAGGGAGGTATAGAGGGAGGTAGGGAGATATAAAGGAGGGAGTTAGAGGAGGGAGGTATAGTGGGAGGGAGGGAGGGAGATTTGGAGGAGGGAGTTAGAGGAGGGAGGTATAGTGGAGGGAGGGAGGTAGATTTAGAGGAGGGAGGTATAGTGGAGGGAAGGAGGTATAGAGGAGGGAGGGAGGGAGATTTAGAGGAGGGAGTTAGAGGAGGGAGGTATAGTGGAGGGAGGGAGGGAGATATAAAGGAGGGAGTTAGAGGAGGGAGGTATATAGTGGAGGGAGGGAGGTATAGAGGGAGGTAGGGAGTTATAGAGGAGGGAGTTAGAGGAGGGAGGTATAGTGGAGGGAGGGGGAGGTATAGAGGGAGGTATAGTGGAGGAGGAGGGAGATATAAAGGAGGGAGTTAGAGGAGGGAGATATAGTGGAAGAGAGGGAGGGAGAGGTAGGGAGGTATAGAGGGAGTGAGTTAGAGGAGGGAGATATAGTGGAAGGAGGGGGTGGGAGGTAGGGAGGTATAGTGGAGGAGGGAGGTATAGTGGAGGAGGGAGGTATAGTGGAGGAGGGGGATTGGGGGAGGGAGGGAGGTATAGAGGGAGGTAGGGAGGGAGGGATAGAGGAGGGAGGTATAGTGGAGGGAGGGAAGTATAGAGGAGGGAGGGAGGTATAGAAGAAGAGGGAGGGGGAGAGAGTTAGATAGGGAAGAGGGAAGAGGGGAGAGAGGTATAGAAGAGGGAGGGAGAGAGGTATAGAAGAGGGAGGGAGAGAGGTATAGAAGAGGGAGGGAGAGAGGTATAGAAGAGGGAGGGAGGGAGAGAGGTATAGAAGAGGGGGAGGGAGGGAGGGAGAGAGGTATAGAAGAGGGAGGGAGGGAGAGAGGTATAGAAGAGGGAGGGATAGAGGTATAGAAGAGGGAGGGAGGGAGGTATAGAAGAGGGAAGGAGGTATAGAAGAGGGAGGGAGGTAGGTATAGAAGAGGGAGGTAGAGAGGAAGAAGCATTTTAGACAGAATATGAGAGAAAGGTAAGAGGACAGCAAGGGAGACAGAAGGATGGAGGTAGAAAGAGAGAGATGGTTAACAGGCTAGAAGCTGTCTGTTCTTTTAGTGGGAGGTTATTGGAAGGTATTGGAGGGTATGGGAGGTTATGGGATGGTTGTAAAGCAGGCCGAGCCCACTGTTTACTACTGGGTACATTGAACACAAACATGTACACTGAACACGTCACACCAACACACACATACCCACACAAACACCGTACACAAATTCATGCACATACAGAGCTGTTTATGCTATGCTTATGTGGCATGAACAGGAGAGAGTTGTATGTCAGTTTATAAATGCTTGTTTCATTTGAGTTATTGTTTGTAATGTATACCTATGAATTCTGTGTGAATATGCAGGTGTCTGTGTATACCTGCGTGTGTGTGAGTGTGTGTTTATGAGTCAGTGAGCCGTAACCATTGAATTGACTAATCTCTGCATGCATTGGACATGGTTCTGCCGGCAGAAAATCAATGGAACCTCATTCATGTGAAGTGTCTCTTGTGGGTAAACAACCCCCTCTTCTACCACAGGGGTTCTCACCCTCAATCCTGGTTCCTCTTCCTGGGTGCACAGGGGTTCTCAACCTCAGTCCTGGTTCC
Organism: Oncorhynchus tshawytscha; assembly: GCF_018296145.1. NCBI lineage: Eukaryota > Metazoa > Chordata > Actinopteri > Salmoniformes > Salmonidae > Oncorhynchus > Oncorhynchus tshawytscha. The sequence continues at coordinate 23,121,653 of NC_056445.1, forward strand.
TCTTCCTGGGTGCACAGTGGTTCTCACCCTCAGTCCTGGTTCCTCTTCCTGGGTGCACAGGGGTTCTCACCCTCAGTCCTGGTTCCTCTTCCTGGGTGCACAGGGGTTCTCACCCTCAGTCCTGGTTCCTCTTCCTGGGTGCACAGGGGTTCTCAACCTCAGTCCTGGTTCCTCTTCCTGGGTGCACAGGGGTTCTCACCCTCAGTCCTGGTTCCTCTTCCTGGGTGCACAGGGGTTCTCACCCTCAGTCCTGGTTCCTCTTCCTGGGTGCACAGGGGTTCTCACCCTCAGTCCTGGCCCCTCCTCCTAGGTGCACAGTTAGTTTTTTGCTCTAGCACTAGACAGCTGATTTAAATCATCAAAACTTGATGATGAGTTGGTCATTTGAATCAGCTGTGTAGCAAAAAGCAAAACGAGCACCCAGGGGGAGGGGCCAGGACTGAGGTTGAGAAGCCCTGTTCTACCAGACCAAACGCCTTATACAGACAGGAACCGGAACCCGCAGAGGGATGTAAAGATGGAAAGGTCTCTCTCTCTCGTGAGTGAGATGAAGCATTATAATTTCATTAAACCCCCCTTAAAATAAAACACCTAAGTATATCCTGTACTGTACAGCATACATGTACCTTACTCATCTTGCCCTCTACCCCACTATACAAAACATCACCACACATCACAATAACCAAAACCTCACCACTTCTACAACCGTATGTCTAACCCCCCGCCCCTCCCCCGACACACCATATCTCCTGGAACATCTCCACACATCACAATAACCAAAACCTCACCACTTCTACAACCGTATGTCTAACCCCCTCCCCCGACACACCATATCTCCTGGAACATCTCCACACATTATATAGAACTCAAATTCCACCCTAAGGCGGTCTGTTACCCCCCCTCACCTTTGACCCTGTTCCTCCTTGTTAGCCAAATAGCCAACTTTGCCTGAGCAGATTTGGCCTTCTCTTTATTTGAATACCTGTACCCCATTATAAACATCCCAACAGTAAAAACCACCCCAACCTCTCACACAGACATTCCAACAGTAAACACCACCCCCAACCTCTCACACAGACATTCCAACAGTAAACACCACCCCCAACCTCTCACACAGACATTCCAACAGTAAACACCACCCCCAACCTCTCACACAGACATTCCAACAGTAAACACCACCCCCAACCTCTCACACAGACATTCCAACAGTAAACACCACCCCCAACCTCTCACACAGACATTCCAACAGTAAACACCACCCCCAACCTCTCACACAGACATTCCAACAGTAAACACCACCCCCAACCTCTCACACAGACATTCCAACAGTAAACACCACCCCCAACCTCTCACACAGACATTCCAACAGTAAACACCACCCCCAACCTCTCACACAGACATTCCAACAGTAAACACCACCCCCAACCTCTCACACAGACATTCCAACAGTAAACACCACCCCCAACCTCTCACACAGACATTCCAACAGTAAACACCACCCCCAACCTCTCACACAGACATTCCAACAGTAAACACCACCCCCAACCTCTCACACAGACATTCCAACAGTAAACACCACCCCCAACCTCTCACACAGACATTCCAACAGTAAACACCACACCCAACCTCTCACACAGACATTCCAACACTAAACACCACCCCCAACCTCTCACACAGACATTCCAACAGAGACATTAAAGGCATTAACCTGGTGCACACAGAAAACACATGAATCACAGTTTCTCTCATAACACAGAAAGGACACCCCTGTCTGACTCCCGGTTCAACCCGGGCCAACCAGCTGTTAGTGGCCAGGGCTCCACGTAGATCCCTCCACTGGAGGTCCCTTGACCTCTTTGGTACTGGGGGTTTGAGGAGCCTCTTCCACCTAAAACCCACCATACTCTCCGCCCCCCATACCCCCTGCCACTGATGTGCCTTCACTCCTCTTAGGCTCCTAATGTTCCTCACCTTAATGCAGAGTGTGACGACCCTCCCACTCTGTCTGCTGTATTCTGTCTCTTTGCTCTTGTTTTCCTTAATAGGATCGGTGGGCGGAGCCAGGAGGGTCGTCAGAGAAATGGGACACACCTGGGCTCGGGTGTGTCCCGGGATAAATTCCACATTCATTGAAGAGACTCTCTCCATGCAGACACACTGATGGATTTTGGTTGTGGAATTTTTGTGGCTGTTTTGGTTGTTTGCGTTGGCACCTTTCAACACCCCTCATTATCACATTTATGCAGGCAACCACTCACTTACACTACTGATTACTGACTACACACACCATTGTTAATTGTATTTAGTTTACTTTAGTTAATAAATATATTTTGTTATTCCTTATCTCCATGTTGTCTGCGTAGGGCCCCTCCCCGTGCACCACTTTAAAATGCACATTTAGCTGTTGCTCATTGTTATTCAGAAACATGAACACTTGCCGCCAGAACGAAAAAACATGCTTAACAGCATCTGCCTGAAAGCCTGCTGACAGGACACGAAAACCGCTAGCAAACTTACCAAAACGACTCAGCTCTTTCCTGATATGATCATCCGTAATAAACTGAGGAAAATTTGCGACTACCACCCTGGTCGAACACACACACACCGCTTACAAATATTCCACTAGCAATGAGCCTACCACCAAATTTGCTCTTTTCATGAACACAACCACAGCTTTGTTCATTCTGGAAGCGGAATTTATAAATTCAGCTCCTACCTGTTCACCGACTGCGAGCAGAACCTCCTCCACCTTAACTCCATTCTCAGGAACACAGGTGAATCCATGTCGTAACGACAGCGTCTCTTCCACGCTAGGCTGAGAAGCCATCGCGCACACCACACCTTCCAAACCCCAGGAAAAAACTCTGTCCTGTTCCACCCTAATTTTGAAAAAACCTGTGGATACCGCTAAATCAAATAGTGCATTAACCCTCCACCATAGAAAATACAAATTGAAAGAAAAATCCAGGGACAGAATCAAGAAAGCAAGTTAGGACTGAGCCCTCCACACTAAACACTCAAACTCTAAAAACCTCCCAGCATGCACTGCAAGATACAGAGAGAGAGCGAGAGATTTGCCATTTATGGTTGTGAGGTCTGGGGTCTGCTCACCAACCAAGAATTCACTAAATGGGACAAACTCCAAATTGAGACTCTACATGCAGAATTCTGCAAAAATATCCTCTGTGATCGACGTGAAACACCAAATAATGCATACAGGGCAGAATTAGGCAGATACCCGTTGTTATTATCAAAATCCAGAAAAGAGACGTTAAATTCTACAACCGCCTAAAAGGAAGCGATTCCCAAACCTTCCATAACAAAGCCATCACCTACAGAGAGATGAACCTGGAGAAGAGCCCCCTAAGCAAGCTGGTCCTAGAGCTCTGTTCACAAACAGACTCCACAGAGCCCCAGGACAACAACACAATTAGACCCAAACAACAAAAATAAGCTAAGACACATCAGTACGCTAGACTGCTGCTGTAACTTTATAGAGGGATAAAATGCCTAAAGAGGGGACACCTCCAGCCTTTCACCAGGTGCAACATTGCCCTCTCTTTGAGCCATGACATAGGTCAGAGGTCATGAGTGTGAGCTGAGGTTACTGCCTGTGGGGTGTGTGTGTTGAACATTGCCACAGCGTTTTTAAATGGAACCACATGCTTCCTGGCAAATAGCTTTTTGGAATACTGGGAAGGTGTGAAAGTTCTCTCTCTCTTAAAAACAGGGAGGCTGTGCCCATCCAAGGATATAGTGTGCATGTGTGGAGGATCTCTCTCTCCCAGTGCTAATGCCAGAGAGAGTGAGAGATGGGTCAGTTGGCTGTGAAGTGTTAGCCACAAGAGGGCTTCTCTCTCCCTCTCTATGTCTTACTATTATATTTTTCCCTTTGTTCCTCAGTCCCGCTTCTCTCTCTCTCCCTGTCTGTCTCTCTCTCTCTCTCCGTCTCTCTCTCTCTCTCTCTCTCCGTCTCTCTCTCTCCCCGTCTCTGTCTCCCCATCTCTCTCTCCCTCTCTCTCTCTCTCTCTCTCTCTCTCTCTCTCTCTCCATCTCTCTCTCTCTCTCTCTCTCTCTCCGTCTCTCTCTCTCTCTCTCTCTCTCTCCGTCTCTCTCTCTATCTCTCTCTCTCTCTCCGTCTCTCTCTCTCTCTCTCTCTCTCTCCGTCTCTCTCCGTCCTCTCTCTCTCTCCGTCTCTCTCTCTCTCTCCGTCTCTCTCTCTCCCCGTCTCTCTCTCCGTCTCTCTCTCTCTCTCTCTCTCTCCCCGTCTCTGTCTCCCCGTCTCTGTTTCTCTCTCTCTCTCTCTCTCCGTCTCTCTCCGTCTCTCTCTCTCCCTCTCTATCTCTCTCCCGTCTCTCTCTCTCTCTCTCCCGTCTCTCCCTCTCTCTCTCCCGTCTCTGTCTCTACATCTTGGTCTTCTCTTTTTCCCTTAGTTCCTCAACCCTGCTTCTCTCTCTCCCGCAGTCTATTGCCTATCAAAGCTGTCTTTTAAAACTCATCTTCTTCATTTCTCTTTTCCATCTCACTATCTTTGTCTCTCCATCCCCCTCACACACACACACACACACACACACACACACACACACACACACACACACACACACAGAACCCCCTATCACTCAGAACCCCCTATCACTCACACACATAACCCCCTGTCACTCACACACACAGAACCCCCCCTCTCACTCACACAGACACACACACAGAACCCAGAAACACAGAACCTCCTGCTAGGATAGCAGTAGTGGTGTGTGTGTGTGTGTGTGGGGGGGGCGTGTATGCCTATACACTTGTATGTTTCTGTGTGAGAACAGGCTGCAGTGAAAATGAACAAGCAACTTAGTTTCTGATCATTGACTGTCCAGTATTTAATCGATAGACTCTATAACTGCGTCACGTACATTCACCATAAGATTCATCGCTAGTCGTGAGAAGTTCCACAAATCACACAGCTAGTTTTGAGCATTTTAGCATTCATAGAATATGAACAACAATGTATAACATCTGTGTACTAAAAAACTCAACGCACACGTTATGACAGCCAGGTATTGGTGTGTTATTAGCAGAACACATTATGACAGACATGTATTGGTGTGTTATTAGCAGAACACATTATGACAGACAGGTATTGGTGTGTTATTAGCAGAACACATTATGACAGACAGGTATTGGTGTGTTATTAGCAGAACACATTATGACAGACAGGTATTGGTGTGTTATTAGCAGAACACATTATGATAGACATGTATTGGTGTGTTATTAGCAGAACACATTATGACAGACATGTATTGGTGTGTTATTAGCAGAACACATTATGATAGACATGTATTGGTGTGTTATTAGCAGAACACATTATGACAGACATGTATTGGTGTGTTATTAGCAGAACACATTATGACAGACAGGTATTGGTGTGTTATTAGCAGAACACATTATGACAGACAGGTATTGGTGTGTTATTAGCAGAACACATTATGACAGACAGGTATTGGTGTGTTATTAGCAGAACACATTATGACAGACATATATTGTGTTATTAGCAGAACACATTATGACAGACATGTATTGGTGTGTTATTAGCAGAACACGTTATGATAGACATGTATTGGTGTGTTATTAGCAGAACACATTATGACAGACAGATATTGGTGTGTTATTAGCAGAACACATTATGACAGACATGTATTGGTGTGTTATTAGCAGAACACGTTATGATAGACATGTATTGGTGTGTTATTAGCAGAACACATTATGACAGACAGGTATTGGTGTGTTATTAGCAGAACACATTATGACAGACAGGTATTGGTGTGTTATTAGCAGAACACATTATGACAGACAGGTATTGGTGTGTTATTAGCAGAACACATTATGACAGACATGTATTGGTGTGTTATTAGCAGAACACATTATGACAGACAAATATTGTGTTATTAGCAGAACACATTATGACAGGCAGGTATTGTGTTATTAGCAGAACACATTATGACAGACAGGTATGGTGTGTTATTAGCAGAACACGTTATGACAGGCAGATATTGGTGTGTTATTAGCAGAACACATTATGACAGACAGGTATTGGTGTGTTATTAGCAGAACACATTATGACAGACATGTATTGGTGTGTTATTAGCAGAACACATTATGACAGACAGGTATTGGTGTGTTATTAGCAGAACACATTATGACAGACAGG